>NC_091805.1:34977142-35279464 GCF_041296235.1 Equus asinus
GCATGAATTTGTTCCCCTCCTTTATTTTCTAGTTTTATGTCCTTCCCTGTCCTTCATTTGAGGAGGAAACATTAGTGTCTTTCTCTAGAAAAATGTCACCGAACACTCCCTGGGTGGTATCAGGGTACCAGTGGTACCAGGAGCCAGTGGAGGGCTTGGTGAGGCCAGTAGAAACATTTGGCCCAAACTGTTGATGAGATAGAGGCAAAAAAGCTGACCCATTCCTCACCTCTGGTTCTTATTCACCCTTAGGTTTTAGGGTTGTTTAGTGCAGGTACTTCTGAGAGAGGCCAGACTTCTCCAGAAGCTTGAGCTGTTTTCCTTGTACAACTTTTCCCATCACTGTTTTAGAGGCAAACTATGTCATAAGCTGCTGTTTGCAGGAGGATGATGAAGGAAAGAGTCTATAAGTAATTAAGCTTTTCTATAGCAGATAGAAAAACAAGGTCCAGCTCCATTAAATGACTTGTCCAGGATAAAATGGATTTGGTATTAAAACCATGACCAGGCCCTGGCTGTCGAGATTTGAATCAAGTTTTCCTTTTTGTGCACTCAGCAAACGTTTATTGAACAGCCACTCTGAGTCTGGCACTGTGCTGGCCACTAAGAATGGAAATGAGAGACAGTTCTTTGCCCTTGATGGAGCTTATATGAAGGGAAATAGACAAATATCCGACAGTGGAATAGGTTGAAGAGCTGTGATTTATTATGAGAGTAGTATGAGGAAACAGGATGCTTAAGCCTGGGAATTCAGTGAAGGCCTCCTGTAAGAGGTGCCAGCTAATTGGACCATTAAAGGATGAGCAATAGGAGTGCGTCAGATGGAGGTGGAAGAGAAGAGGTGGAGGGGAGGTAAGGAGAGGAGAAGATGCCCTGGCAGGAAAAATAGCACATGCCAACTGGACAAAGATATGAATGTGGTCCATTCAGGAGCTCTGGTCATTTTGTGTAGCTGGAGTACAGGTGTCTCATGGGAAAGTGTAGACAGAAAGACTTGTTCAGAGAGGCTAATGCCCGATTTGGGAGGGTTTTATAAGCCAAGTCAAGGAGTTTTGCCTTTCTGGGCACCGAGGAAAGATTAAATGGCTTAAACAGTGAAGCAACACCATTAAATATTTTGGATTCCCTGGAAGCTATTCAGAATTTGAATTTTAAAAAATAAGATTAAAAGATGCTACTCTAGTAGTCAGGGATAAGAATAATAATAGCCTCCCCGAGGGCAGTTGCAGAGTGGAAGGGAGAGGATAGACTTAAAATATAAAGATGTAGTAAATCTAAGGACATGGGAGGAATGAATGCCGCGGCAAGGAAGGAAAGTGACCCGGGATGGCCGGATTGTGCTAAAGGGCAGACCCGGGATCCTGGATTTGAATCCCAGCTCTGCCACTCGCTCCCTGAGTGACTTTGGATGAGGAGCTTTTCCTCTGGGCCTCCGTTTCCTCCCTTGCAGAGCGGTACAGCATCTTAGCTGCAGAGGGATGTCGTGAGGATGAGATGAGGTAAGTAAGGTCTGTAAGGTGCTCAGTACAAGGCCTGGCACATAGTGAGGGCTCTGTCAGTGTTGACTGCTGCTGCTATCACCATTTTTAGGACCTGCCATGATGATTTTAATGTTTATTAGTTTATCTTGTTCTAGTTGATTGCTGAATGTTAAGATGATACAGCTTTTGTGTGACACTTGGCCCATTTTTCTCCACAAAGATCGAGTTCTTCTCCACAAGGATCTGCGTCTACCTTGAAGACCTCAAAAGTGGCTTTGTCTCCTTCAGCGACAGCCAAGAGGATAAGCAGAGGCTCTTTGTCCTCAGGTGCTGGCGTCAGAAGGTAATTTCTCTCTCTCTCTCTTCTGAGGTACTAGCGGGGAGTAAAGGAATTCTGCAGCAAACAATGAGTTTGGCTGAAGTTTGTCAGAGGAGGGGACCACGGAGAAGGGGAGAAACCACAACAGGCTCTGTGACCATCTGGGGCTTCTGTTCCTGTGTCAAATTGCAAGGGACAAGGCTGTGGAGGGAATACTGTATAGCATCCCTTTCTGTGGTAGGTCTCCAGCTTGTCTAACATGATCCAGAAAACAGAGTTCAGATGCACATACTAATGATGTATGGTGTTGTCATTTCTCCCCTGCTGTGTATGGACGGAAGTAAAATGGGTGGGGACGTTTGGTAGAGTCGTGTGAAGGAATATATATAAGTTAAATCTTGTACTTAGTCTGCTTTTACTCTCTCATTATGTACCCCTTTTCATTTACCTCCTGCTTTGGATGAATAGGACACCCAGATGTTCTATTTCAAGATCTCTGGTCAAAGTGGTTTAGCCAGCTCCTTGGGTCTTAATTAACTGCTTTTGATGGAGGAAATTGACATGTGTAATGAAAGGCTGTATAGAATATTGCCACAAGCGATAAAGAAGCCTTTCTGTCACCATTTGCCTTGATCAGCGCTGTCTTCATCACATTCCCCTGGTGTCATCATTCTGTGTTTAGAAGCGTGAGTTCTGCGTGAGGATCCATTGCTGTCTCTGTTTTGCCCCTCACCTGTGTTTTCCATTCAGCTTTTCCATAAACTCCCGGCTGGCCAGTTCTCTTGGGAACTTGAACGCTGCCATAGATGATCCAGAGAACAAGCAGACCTCCTCGACCTCGAAGGTGGGTTTCGCAGCCAACCCCTTCACCAACCTCTTGAATGGCAGCTCCCAGGCACCCGCCAGAAATTGCCCCGAGCTCAACAACAACCAGTACAGCCGGAGCAGCAGCAGCAGTGGGAGCCCCCTGAGCACCCAGCCGAGCACCCAGGGCTCCAAGACCGAGGAGCACGCCACCGCCCTCCGGCCCTCCTACACTGGCCTGTCTTCTTCCTCAGCGAGATTCCTGAGCCGCTCAATCCCAGTAAGTTCGCAGACACCACCTCTTGGCCCTCAGAACCCTGAACGCAACTTTTGTGCCTTGCCCTCCCAGCCGAGGCTGCCACCCAAGAAATTTAATAGCGCCAAGGAAGCCTTCTGATCGATGCCTTCCCTCTGTGCTGTGCAACTGTCCATGCACGTCCATTCTGCTGGCTCCTCTTCAAGTAAATGCCAAGTTCCAACCGGGTTTCTTTCTTCCTTCTTTTTCTTCTCCTCCCCCTGCTCCTTTTTAAGTGGTTTCTCTTAGAGAGGAAATAGCTTTCATTCCCTTCATCAAGAACACTGTTGAGTTAAGTTAATTTTTAGTTAAGTTTTCAAATCACTGTGACTATCTGGTGCAAAGCCAGGAGCTGATTCGTGTGATAGACAGTATTTGCTTTGGCTGTGGTGGCGGTCGGAATCATGGCTTTTTCTGTATCGTGTATTAATGAATGCATTTTGGAATATTTAAATGGGGAAGGTGCTGAATGAACAGTATCTTCTCAGGACTACCCATTTGCCCCTTGAATATCTCACCTCCTGCAGAGAACTGAGCCAGAATTAATTAAATGGCAAGTGGAAGGTGTTTCTAAGGAACGCTTATAGATAGGCACCTGGGATGTAGGGGAGGGGAAGGCAGAGGACCAGGATGGAAGCTCTCCAAACACATTTTACCCATCTGCTCTTTATTTAGGTTACCAAGCCCCCTTTTCAACCAGTAACCCCTGTTAGGGTATAATCTGTTGGTTTACCCCCTGCTAGGAATCACTTTAGTCACTTATTTTGATTGCCTCAAAGGGAATTGAGATCTATGGGAATCCATGGGATCTATGAGTTTTGGTCTGAGAGAACAAGGACAAAATGTAAAGCAGAAATAGATCCCGCAGATGAAGGAAATGTGAATCAGTGTCAGAATGCATCGTTGATTCCACACGGGGCACAAGCAAGCTCCGAGTGTCCTGGGAAGGCTGCGTTCTGGCACCCTTCGTGCCCACTGTTCTGGAACATTTCCTCAGCCATTATCTAGGGAGAGGCTGATTTCTGCAGGGGAGAAGAAGGGCTGAGGAGAAGCCGGTGGCAGTGGCCTCTCCTGGCCCACTCAGCAAAGCAGTAGCCCCAAGGCAAGAGTTAATAGGACCCACTTTCCTTAAAATGGCAGTTTAGAAACCACTTTTCTAACATGAGGATGCAGTGTGCATGTGTGTGTATGCATGTGTGTGTGTGTGTTTGTTGGACTCATTACCACTCCCATCCCTGCCTCAGGCCTCTTTTCAAAGTTTTTTTCTATCCACACACAGTCCTTTCTGGCATTTATACTTTTCCTCATCTGATTTTATTCTGAGTGATGTTTTTCAACATTATTTTGATTCCTGTGTAAATTAGGGCCCCAGCCTACCTCACCTCTTAATTTGACACTAATCCCACTATGTTATGAGTATATATGTGTCAGTTGAACTGGAATCCTTATAACTGGGGTTAGATGGAAAATGCTAGTGTATTTACATTTTCCTAACTAGGTTTACAAGTCATAGACTTCACAGCAGGTGTTGAGTTCAGTCAATATTTTCACAGACTGATTGTGGGTCAGCCTCTTTTTCAGACCTGAGTATAGGTCTTTCCATTTTCAGAAAAGGTGTAATACTTATGGATATATGGATAATTATATAAATATCTTGCAGATTTCACGGCTAAAGGTTTTGTGTAATCCACATTTATAGCTGAATACCAGAAGCACTGGTAGTTTGACAAGAATAACATTCTACTTTTTCTGGCTCTCTGAATTCCTCTTTGCTAGTGCGAGCTTGCTTTAGATGATCATTGATACCCCTCGCATGTTTATATAACTTAATTTTGGTTTCGTCCCATATTTTGTTATTTTTCTTCGCCTCTCCTCCTTCTCCTCCTCCACCTTCTGGCCCGAATAGAATGACTTTCCAATAATTAAATTTAAAGTAATAGTCTGTGTGGGCGGCTGCTGCGATTCCCCTCTTCTCCCTCTTAAATTTGTCATCTTATTGTAAAGAAAAGCATTTATAAATACAATTGCCAGCATGACAACATCTTCCTCCCTCTCACCCTCCTGAGAAGTCAGAAGGAGCAGGTCTCCCATAGCTGACTTTCCTTCCTTTGTCTTTGCCTAGAAAGCCTCTGGAGGAAGGAGGGCTCCAAGTCCTACCCCTACTGGCTTGCTGGCAGAAAGTCTAATTAAGATGGAAATTCCCATTTCATGTGGAATAAGAGTAGGAGGTTGTGAGTTTTTTTCATTCATCAGTCCAATGCAGCTTTTCTCATTGCTGTGGGCTTCTTGTCCTTCTTTCCAGTGCTTCTGAAGATGTGGGACATGTGACCCTTGAAGAACTAGGAATAAATCACTCAACAAAAATGTTTTTAAGTCCTTAAGTAGGAAATGAAGTCTATTTGGCAATATCCTCTCAATACCTTTAAGAAAGACCCAGAAATTCCTAGGGGATGGGGTGACGGGTGTTTAGAGGGTGTCTAATATTTTAAAAGCTACAATTAGCATCTCTTTTGAAAGCTGCAATTGCTCTCTCACTTTATGCAGCAATTCAGCCCCCAGAAAAAGGTAAAAGTGATTTCCGTGTTCTGTCATTAAATGCTTTAACACAGAAAACAAGAACAGATTTTAAGGAATCCTTATGGTTGTGACAGAATGTTGAGAAGCAGTCAGATCTTATTTGTATTTATTTGGCCTCTTCTGTTAGTCTTGAGGTTTCTGCTGCCCAATGTAATGTGCAAGGTTTCGTTTTGGTTGACCCACTTACTGTGAAAAATCAGTTTTTCCTCTCTGACGTTCAGAGGAGTTTTGAAATACTTAAGAAATGAGGGACGTGTGATTATGGTGTGGGTGGGGTGGAAGTATTTTATTAAATCGAAATTACTTGAGGTATCTGTCTTGAATATTTGCTCTGTTTTATTTCTAAGAGCCTTTCCAGTGAATTGCTCTTCATCTACGTTGTCCTTACGTGACCCTGCAAGTGTATGTTAGGTCATGCTGCTTCCACCATAAGCTTGTCTTGCACCCAGCCTTGGTCTTCATTGCAAAACTCATCTCACTCTGCATTTTAATCATCTGCTCATTTGTCTGTATCCTCCACTGGACTGTAAGCTCTGTGAGGGCAGGCATTGTACCTCTGTTTTTTATAGTTATATGTCTGTCCCTAGCATATAGTAGACACTCTAAGTATTTCTTGAATAGATATATGGATGGTTGGATGTTTAAATGAATGAATGTGGTAAGAATTATTGCTTCTATTTTAAAGATAAATAACTTGAGGGTTTGAGAGGTTAAATGTTTTGCCCCAGATTGTGCCACAAATATGTAGCAGGGCCATAATTTGAACCTAGGTCAGTTAGACTCCAAAAAGCATATTCTTTTGATTATATGCTGTCGTGTATATACTGTGGTAGGTGTTTGAAATATCTAAAGGATATCTCATTTTGCCATGAAGGATCAGGGAAAGCTGTGAAGAAGGGGTAGCATTTTAGTTAGGCTTTTGGAGGGTGATTAGGAGTCTGCTAGTAATCTAGTGCTGAAAATAGGAAAGAGAGGAAAGGCCATTTCAGGCAATTGGAACAGCAAGAACAGGGCACATCCTTAGTATTGTAGTTAAGTTCTTAGATTCTGAAGACAGGTAGACCTGAGTCAAATCCTATTTCTGCCGCTTCCTCCTGGTGAGTACTTCAGCAAGTTATGTAACGTCTCTAAGCCTCCGTAAAATGGGGATAATAATCAGGGGCAGATCTAGGTTTTGCACACCTTGATACGTATACAATTTGGTGGGACCTGTTTAAGATAAAGAATACAAAATATTTATTTTGTAAATTTTTATACAAACATATGACTACGTACTTTGAAAGGGGTTTGTGTGACTGTGGACCTTGAAGCTTATGTGGTAATGAACGAATGGTGTGGCTGTGTTCCAGTAAAACTTCATTTCCAAATGAGGTGGTGGGCTGGATTTGGCCCGTGGGCGGTAGTTTGCCCATCCCACTTTAAAGCATTTCCAGGTAATAGATACTGATCCTATCATCTTACTCTCCTGTTCAAAAGTGACCAGTGACCCCCTAATGCTAGAACATGAATCCCGAATTCCTTTGCTGAGCTTTCAGGACCTCTGTACTCTGTTCCTCTTATTGTATCTTTGTACATTACTTACCCTGCTTGTCCCTGAAGGGGTTTTCCCTGATCCTCTTCCCCAACTATGTTCTCGCCTATGTCCTGTCCTTTGGGAAGCCCTTTCTTGGAAGCTCCCTGCCCTCTTCACCAATTTCTCATCTTTGAAGACATATATTACCATCTACTCTCTGACTCTTTCCTCAAAAAGTTGAACCCACCCAACGTTTTCCTTTTTAACCTCTGTTCCCATTCGTGATGAAAATTTAGTGCTTTATTTTATCCATATATGACATAGCTGTTTACTTACATGAGCATCTGTATTTGTTTATGTATTGTCCTTATATACAAGACTTGTCTCCAAATTTTAAACTTTCTTTGTGCAGACATTTCATAAAGTTCTTATTTATATTTCATGGTTTCTAACACAGTGCTAGACACAGAAGGAAATAAAAAATACTTATTTGGTTTAAAGTTGAAAAGAAAATTGAAATGAAATATTGTGTACTTACTGCTTTGCCTTGGCATTCTCCTTGTGACACAGTTGACGTTGGCTCCAATGCAGTTCCCGGTCCCAGTGGTCAAAGCTGTTTTTTTCGAGGGGGAGGAAGATTAGCCCTGAGCTAACATCTGCTGCCAATCCTTCTCTTCTTGCTGAGGAAGACTGGCTCTGAGCTAGCATCCGTGTCCATCTTCCTCTACTTTATATGTGGGACACCTACCACAGCATGGCTTGCCAAGCAGTGCCATGTCTGCACCCGGGATCCAAACCAGTGAAACCCGGGCCGCTGGGCCGCCGAAGCAGAACGTATGCACTTAACCACTGCGCCACCGGGCCGGCTCCCAAAGCTGTTTCTATACCCAGCTTGTTAGTCTGCTCTTTGGGTTTGAAGACTCTGGATGAGTTCTTCCTCTCAGATTTGACGAGTGTCAGAACAACCTTGGTAGCCTACCAATAGAGAAAGTCTTTCTGTTTTCTAGCAGCAGGTGGAATATTTTTTTTAAAGGAATTATTGTTCCTTAAAGCAGGACTTGGAATAAGATAAAAATATTAGATCTAGCTTGGTAAAATAACCAATTTGATGAAAATCTCTTGAGTGATTGGCACACGGTTCATTTTTACCTGGGAGTAATGTTAGTGTGACAGTGATGACCTGTTTACTGATTGTCTGAACTTCCATTCCCAATAAAATGCTCCTACTATCCAGTGGTATGTAATAGCTTTCTTTGATTTAAACTTGATGTCTTTTCCCTCTGCCTGTTCTCCATGTTAAAAACGGTCATCCTGTCCTGATTTTATTTTATTGTATTTATTTTATTTTTTTTGAGGAAGATTAGCCCTGAGCTAACTGCTGCCAATCCTCCTCTTTTTACTGAGCAAGACTGGCCCTGAACTCACATCCGTGTCCATCTTCCTCTGCTTTATATGTGGGACGCCTACCACAGCATGGCGTGCCAAGTGGTGCCATGTCTGCACCAGAGATCCGAGCTGGTGAACCCCGGGCCACTGAAGTGGAACGTGCGCACTTAACCGCTGCGCCACCGGGCTGCCCCCTCCCTGTCCTGATTTTAAATATAACGTTTAATCACAAAGATTAAACATTATATTTAATTAAATATTAAGTATTATATTTAATATTGAAAATTAGTACTACCTTTCTAAGCTGCTGTGGTTTTTCCATCTCTCCTCTTTGTTGTGGCGTTGCCTTAAATTTAATGCCATTTTTCAGCTAACGGATGCTAATAATACCAAGAAAAGAACATGAGGTCAATTTCAGTATTGCACAACATCTTTGTTATTCATTCAGCATTGGTATTCCCAAGGGGACTTGGGAATGTTACTTGACAATTAAAGCATCAAATTATTTTGAGGTCAGCATAGTTCAGATAGTGCCTTTAAATTTGCATATAAGCGATTTAGGTACACACAGTGTTTGCAGATAGAGCTAAGGGTGATTTAGGTTTCCACTGTTAAATGGTGGTCTGCATTACTTTGCTGTGTAAAGCCTGTCTGCTCTCTTTGACTTTCCATTTGAAAGAACTCTTTCAAACACGGAACTTGCTTTAATCTCAGATACGTTGGAGTTATTTATTGCCTTGGTTGTTCAACTTTGACACCTTCTTTCTTATGTCTTATCAATAATACTGCTAAGTCAATATAAAAGAGTCTTATTTTAATCTTTATTTATTTTGGCCAAGAGTAAAAATGAGTAAGTGCTTTTCATATATGTATAAAGGCTTATCCACTTTTTAAAAATTTATCTAATATTTATATGAGTGTTCACCATGAGCGCTGTACTGTTTTCATGGAGGAAGGTAAGAAAGAGTATAAGCCATTGTCTTCCACTGGATTGAAAGCTCTGTGAGGGTATCTTCTCACTTAATTGATCTTCTACCCTCATTTTTCTGGTCCCTTCTACCTGTCTTTGCACTGCTGCTAAAATCTGCCTAAAATACCAGTTTCTAAATGTCATCCTTTGCTTAAGAATAAAAACAATTATTATAAGATTTTTCTCTTTTTCCTTGAATTTCTGCAGTTTCATCATAATATATCTAGATATGGATTTGTTATAGTTTATCCTTTTTGGCCTCAGTGTGTGCTTTCAATCTCAGAGTGAATGGCTTTTTCAATTCTGGAAAATTCTCAGCCATTATCTTTTTCGATATTACTTTTCTGTCTTTTCCCCTACTCTCTCTTTCTGCATTACCCCCAGACTCACGTTGGAGCCTTTTAGTGTATCCTCAGTATTTCTCACCTTCTATTTTATATTTTTAAATTCCTATTGCTCTAGCTGTGTTCTGATTGAGTCCTTCCTATTATTTTCCAGTCCACTAATTCTCTTTCAACTGTGTCTATTCTGGAATGTATCCCCAACCTACTGACCTTTTGATTTCAATGGCTGTATCTTTCATTTCCAGCATTTATAATTCGTTCTTTATGATAGCCATCTGTTTTTTATTTGGACCTGCCTATTTTTGTCTCATAATTTCTTTTTCTTTTTTTGGGTATTCTTCATTTTTCCACCTCGAGGATCTCAGACAATAGGTCATTTTGAGATTGCTTTTTTATTTTCATTTCAGCCTGTGAGAATTCATCTCTTGGTTGCAGGCTTTGTCAGTTCTCTTGATGTTCAAATTCCTTGTGTGTTTTGGAATTTTCTTTTGTAGGTTCACACCGAATGGGAGTTTTCTCTTTCTCTGCCCTCTCTCTGTGTTTTTCCCTCCTCATCTACTGGCTTTCTTCTTGGCTCTACTTGGCCCCTGGGTCTTCCAGTCTAGAAACAGATCTTAATCACCCAGGTTCTCTTCCCGTGGTGAGCTTGGCAGGCTGGCTTCTCAGGCAGGGCTGCATAAACCCTGGCCCGAGGGCAGTGGTTGCAGCTTCCTCAGCCTCTTTCATGGGTGGGAGAGCCTGACCCCAGCCCCAGTTTCATCCCTTGGCCTGTGTACCCCGAGGAATGGACAACCCAGTCACCTCTGCCAGCTTCCAGCTCTGTAGCCAGTGGCTTGCCACTGTGCCTTGGTTTGTTTCTGGGCCATAAAAATGTTGCTTTTACTTTTGCATCTGGGCCTTGGATCCCCACTGAGTTGGCTGATAAACTTGAGGTTAGAAACATGATGTTCGAAAACATAGTCTCTTATTTTTATCTTCATGGCATCTAGCATTGGACTCTGCTTATGTATGCTTATGATTATTGGTTTATTTATTCCATACTGTCACCTTTTCTAATACTGAGTAGGTCATTTATTTCTTTCCAAAACTTGAAATTTACTGTATGTATGTGTAAGATGTTTAACCCAGAAAGGCATATTTTTATTGCAACCTGCTCTTCCATACAGGCACACGTTCATGTGAGTGTGCATGCATGTGCAAACAAGCATAGATGCCACATGCACCTACTTGTAAGATCATTGGATTTGCCCCTACTGGAAGTCTTTGGTAAATGACACAGCCTCTGTTTGATGGCGACTGTCTAAACTCAGATGGCTAATATGTGTGAGTGAGAAGTGTCTTATCTGTAGAAGCAGATGTTTCCCTCTCTTGGTCAGACCATTGTGAGCCCCTCAGCTTTCTGTGATATTATAGAGGTCAACTTCTACGTGGGCTCCACAGGTGCTTCAGCATCCTCAGGTTCAGTCTCTGATTGAAAGTGATTGGAATGGGAAGGAAGGATATAAAAAAAGCAGTATCTTAAGGAGCTTGACTGCTATAACAAAATACCATAGACTGGGTGGCTTATAAGCAACAGAAATTTATTTCTCACAGCTCTGGAGGCTGGAAAGTCAGAGCTCAGGTACCAGCATAATCGCGTTCTGGGGAGGGCCTTCTTGTGGGTTGCAGACTGCCATCTTCTTGTATCCTCACACGGATATAAGAGGGCGAGAGAGCTCTCTGGGGTCCCTTTTATAAGAACACGAATCCCATTCAAGTCTCCACTCTTATGACCTAATTACCTCCCAAAGGCTTCACCTCCTAATACCATCATATTGAGGGTTAGGATTCCAACAGATGAATTTTGAGGGGATACAAACATTAAGTCCATTGCAGGCAGTACACCAAAAGAGGAAGTCCAGAAGTCTCTATTTGAAAGTGAGCAAAAAAAGGTTGTCGCATTCCAACCTGATTCCCCTTATTGACCCCTTAAATGCAAATTGCTTACTGTCTGGTAACTCCCAAATCTTTATAGTGAAGAGGTAAAGGCTGTGTTCTGACTTCTTAGACACCTCGTTTCAACACTCTCCTCTCCTTTGAAAACACCATCCAATGATGTTCTGTTCCTTTTATCCTCATCACTGTCATTTACTCATCTTCATTCCTTGAGGACTTTGGCTTTACTTTTAGCTACCAGGCCACTGCCAACATTCTCAACAACTGTAACATTTTTCTAATCATTATCATTATCATCGCCATCACCATCAATGATTTATTGAGTACCTCCTATGTGCCAGGCATTGTGTTAGGTGCTTTATGTAGACATTATGTTGCTTATTTAACCCACAGTTTACAGATGAGGAAATACTCAGAGAGGCAGTGACTTGCCCAAAGTCTCTTCCCAAAGTCACTTGATCGCTAGCCTCCAAAATGAGATCAATTCAACTATCTTGTATCTGTTCTTAGTCTTTCTCTTCTAAGCATTGTTAGAGAAACTCCTATTACTCTGCCTATTGGCTCCATTTCAAATAAATTTCTAATTTACCTGGCCCTTTAGTGCTCATGATTTGTTTACGGAGCCCATTTTGGCTCACTTTCTCTTCCCCATACTAGCTGTTTTAAAACTTCTTAACATTCTTCATCAGCATTACCCCTCCAACCTCCAGGGCTGGTTCACCTTGCCTTGAGTTCTGCCAAGAACATAGAATTTATCAGGAGTAATTTCCCTTAACTGTCCTCTTCTCTACCTCAAAGTTTATCTACATCTGGACTTATCCTTTTTTTCTTCCCTTTTAGATGAAAAGAAACCCTACTGTTTTCCAATGGTAACTCCACCTACCTGTACTATTCTTTCCAGACTCTTTTAGGGAGTTGCCCCATCCTCTCCCTCCCTCTCTTATATTTTCAGTCTCTTCTCCTCCATTTGCCTGTCTCCTCACCTGCAAACAAGTATATCCGAATTGGTCAGCGTGTCTTGCCAATTACTTCCCTCGGTCCTGTCACCTCTCACAATGTCTCCTTTATGGCCAAACTTGCAACAAGAGAGGTGACCCCCATTCTGGTGAGAGTCTCTCCCAGAGGCTGCCACTGACTTGTTTAAGGCCAGATCCCATGGTCTCTTGTGAGTCCTCATTCTTCTTCTTTCTGCAGCGTTTGACAATATTGACCACCCTTTTTTCCTATTTTTTTGTTTCCTTTCAGTTTTGCAATATTATTTTCCCATTTCTCCTTTCCTCCCCTTAAATCATTACCTGTTTGTCTTCCTTTGCCTGTCCTTAATGATTTTTCCCAAGGCTCTGACCTTGGCCCATTTCTCTCTCTGGGTAATCATCTCATGAGCTTTAGACCTACATTTCTAAATTCCTGTGGGCATTACCTGGGAGAGAAAACAGGCTCCTTCAATTGCCTGCTCCTCCTTTAGTTTCCTAGCTTAGTAATTGTGTCTTTATGCATCCAATCATCCAAGCTAGAAACTCGCAATCATTTTGACACCACTTCTGCCTTTCCTTCTGTCATGTCCAGCCACTAAGTCCTATCAGTTCTCGCTCTGAAATGTTGGTTTTTTGTTCCTCCATTCTTATCACTCAAGCCTTAATTGAGGTCTTCGTGGACTATTGTAAGTCTGAAGTGTCTGTTTTTGTCCCTCCATTCTTATCACTGCTGCCCTAATTGAGGTCTTCATGGACCATTGGATTAGCCCTTTAAATTTTCTCCCTGCCTTCAGTATCTCTTGCCTTTAATCTTTCCTCAGTTTTGCTGCCAGTGTTAGATTTCTAAGACACAGCTGATTAAAGCATTTCTGTGTTTAGAATCTTCACCGTCTCCACTTTGCCTACAGGGTCCAGTCTGGACTCCTTGGCTTGCCACTCAGGGCCCTTCCCTGTCGCACAATGCACTTCCCCACTGTGTCCCCTCCATCAGCTCTACCGGATCCTGACTGGCATTCTGCAAGAGTGCCACACTCTGCTTCATGTCCAAACCCTAGCACATGTGGTTCACTCTGCTTTTCCTCTTGTTTCTGTAGGTTTTATAGTTCCTGGCCTGGCTCAATAGTTATCTTTTTGATGAAGCATTCGTGACCCATCTGTGCCTTTTCCTTCTCATGGGACTTTGTTCATGCTTCCTGGTTGCTCTCGTGTTGTAGTCAGCTGTACCTGATTCTCTCTCTCCTCTGCTGGCTTTTAAGCTTCTCAGAGGCATCTTTGTTTTCTCAGGTTCCAAAGTATAGTAAGCACCTAATAAATACTTAATGAACTAACAGTTGGATAAGATATCCAGGTTCCTGAATGTTAAGCAAAGAGCTCGATGCTTAAGAGCCCCTTATCATTGTTAGCAAAGGAAGCATCAACAAAAAGCAAAACAAGTTTTCAGCTTTAGCTTTAATATACAGTAATCTGAGAGTTTTATTTTTTTTCTAGAAACGTGGCTTTACTAAAATAAGAGAAAATAAATTTTAACGGAGTTTGCATCAGTATAATTTTGGTGTTCAGATGAACTGAAAACACTCATGTAATGGTTGACTGAGTCAAGTTGGGTGTCAACAATCTGTCATCTAACAATTGAGCTCTTTGTGATTGTTGAAAAGCACAGATTAAATTCCCACAGATAAAAAGAATCTATTAAAAGTCATGTAGGAAGGTGAAAGAATATTTTATATAGCATTTTAATTAACCACAATTGGCTTGTTAAATCTTAGGGTCCCTGAAATGCTTAGAGAACACTATAGAAAAATGTATACACATCTTTCAAATCTGATTTTATCACAAACCTTAGTCTTTTTGTGTTAATATGATGTCAATGAAATGTTATCCAGCTACATTTCTACTAGTGTTATCAGAGGAATATTATTATGTTAGCAAAGGCAAGTACTTTCAGGATTGTGAAACCACATTTGTGGAAATATGGATTAATGCACACATTTTACGTATTAACTTACCAGCAATACAAAAACTGGAAATTATATTGCAAAGCCGTGAAAGGCCCAGGAGTATAGACGCATTTAGAGATAAACTGATTTTTCCCCAGTGTTTATTTTTCCCCAGTTGTTCTTTAACACTCAAAACACTAGAGTTATATATAAAATAAGATACCATATTGCCAAATGTGTTTTTATTTTTAAATTAGCTATGCCATTGAAACCACTTATTAAGGTAGTTTTTGCCTCTGTAGTTAGAACTCAAACCAAGGATAACTAGTGGACTATTTTTTCTTCCTTAAGGAACTTGGGAAAATGAGGATATGCAGGAAAGAAAAAGTCAGTGTGGCAAAAGCACATGGTGATTTTGAGGCAGGGCTTTGACCTAGTAAGACGCTAACATATAGGGTCCTTTGGTCCAAATTATTTGCACGTTAAGACATTGTTTTATTCATTTGCTGGCAAAGACCTTAATCTTTCATTATGCTTTACAGTTTGCTGTTTTTGATAGCTTATAATTTTATTTGTTAACCATCTGTACAGTATTTATATCAATAATTATAAGACATTTTTCTACCACGATTAGGTAACTGGGCTGTTTAAAAAAGAGACACCTCCAGAATACCTAAATTTTTAAAGTCACTACCTACATCTGCCAAAACAGATTAGTAGCAGATTTCTAGAACAGAACAAATTGTCTTGATCTCCTTACCTAACACTTTGTTTTATGTCAAATCTAACTGCTTTCAGGGAATGAGACTTCTTGATGGAAGCTTGTATTTTGACATAAAAATTTTGGGGGCTGCATGTGTAAGGTAATTTTATCCTTATTTTGCAGGCTGAATATTGCTATATTATTAGTTTTATGGTATTCGTACCATATATTCACGATAAACTTGATCTGTTCTTTACTCACTGTAATCTCGTTAAACTTACTGGCCACATGAATTTGAATATTGTATTTGAGAGATTAAAATCCATTGGTTATATAAATAAATGCTACCTTGTAAAATAATATTAACACCCCAGGTTTCACTTCCCTCATAACCATATCCATTGTCATTGCTGAGGGAGTTTTTTTTTAATGTTTTGGGTGCATTAGGCATTAATTCTTGTGATAGTGATAAAAATAATATTGGTCAAGCAAGATTAAAAGTTTCATCAGAATACTTAAGCATGGGTGTTCTTATAAAGAGAATTTCTTTTTGGAATATTCCTTTTTTTTTTTTTTTTTGGAGGAAGATTAGCCCTGAGCTAACATCTGTTGCCAATCCTCCTCTTTTCGCTGAGGAAGACTGGCCCTGAGCTAGCATCCATGCCCATCTTCCTCTACTTTATATAGGAAAGTAGACTTTCCTCTACTTTATATGTGGGACGCCTGCCACAGCATGGCTTGACAAGTGGTGTGTAGGTCCACACCCAGGATCCGAACTGGTGAACCCCGGGCCACCGAAGAAGAGCGTGTGAACTTAACCACTGCGCCACTGGGCTGGCCCCACTTTTTGGAATATTCTTGAAAATTCTTTTGGATTCAGTCCTATTGAAAATCACTTTAAAATGTATGTCTCTTTTACACTAATAAATATTACATTCTTTTTTGAAATTTAATATTTCTTGGCTCCCTCAGGATCATCCTTTGCCTCAGGTTGTTATTTGTCTGTGTCAGGGTGAGAGAATATTCGACTAAATTTGCAGTGATCACAGAACAAATGCTAGAAGTGTCTTGAGGCTTATTATGGTGACTAAAAGTTTGGGCTTTACAGCCAGACTGCTGGAGTTCAAATTCCAGCTCTGCCACTTCCTAGTTGCATGATCTTGGTCAACCTACTTCACTGCTTTGTGCCTCAGTTTCCTCATCTGTAAAATGAGTTGTCTGGAGCATTTAATGACTTAGTACATCTAAAGTGTGCCTGGTGTATAGAAAGTACTCAATAAGTATCTATCGCAGAATAATTGACTTGTTAAGTAATGTATCTGATTTATTAAGAATTCCAGATAGTTGTGCTTCAATTAATCTATTTTTGAATAATGATATTATTTATGGAGTACAAAATACATTTGAATTTTTACTATAAAAATTAAAAATGGTAATAACTGGCTATTGTGTTTTCTGGGACTAGTTACTTTAGAATATCTGTACATTTGGAAAAAAATGAACCAGAGACCCTCAATACAACTCCATCATGCGGTGCTTGAAATCGAAATGCTACCATCATCCCACGCTATTGCTTTTCCAGTGAAAAGGCCTTGAAATATTAGTTATGATTTTTTAAAGCGGGTAGATCTTGTAGAATTTAACTTTTAATTCTTTCTTCCCTAAGTCCACTTCCGTTAAGATTTTTGTTTTAGATTGAAAATGAAAGGAAGATAATTTGTTGCAAAATACTGATAGAATAATTTGGTAAACCTTTCTTAGTGATCTCTCGTTTGCTTTAACTTTCTTTACACCATATAAAGAAACCATGTAATTTGTTTTGTTTTGAGAACTTGGGTATTGTACTTTTATACCCCAGTGCCTACTGTATACTACTGATGTTCAATAATGTTTGTAGAATGAATTAACTGGCGTGACAGAAGGTCCTTTGGCCAAATCATGTCTTCATTTGTTTACAGAGGTCTGCAGAGCCACTCAGGCAGCATAAGTGAGCAGATTGGGTGAGGGACTGTGGTAAATGGTATCTGAAGACAGGATTACATACCAGCCAGAGTTTACGGCCTCTGCTGTGTGTAAGGAAAGGCTTCTGCCAGAAGACTAATGAGTATATGCTTTGTATGAATGATAGAAATCTTTAAAGTTATTCTAGGCTATTTCTGTTTTCCTGTTCAGTAGGTGTCATGATTCTATACAATAAATAAATGTATGTACACACACATATTTACCCCCTACATGTTGATGTGTGTATAAAATACTTTGCCCTGGAAGAAAGTTAGTTGAACAAAGGTCACTTACCTAGTATCTGTTCATTTGCTCTATCTCTGTTTATTGAGAATTGATGGAACTTTAGAGGTGCTTGCAGAACCATTTTGTTCTAAATTTAAAGCAATCTGAGGAGCTTTATAATTTCTGTTAGTGATAACACAAGTAACTTTTCTAATTAGAACAAAAGGAAAGGTTAAATATTTCCAAGAAAGCATTGACCGATGTACAGCGTGCACGTGTGGCATTCTTGCAGCCGGGGAGACCACCTGGCTCTGCCTTCTTTGCCTGCTTCCCAGACCAGAGAAGAAACTGGGAAGAAGCAGCTAGAAAAATGATAGTCTGCTTTTAAGCTCTAATTGCCAGGATGGCACCTGATGTCCTGCGAGTTGAATGTATATGGGCTTCAAGGCACTGGACCAGTTTCACTGGACTGGCTCAGAGTCTTACCTCGTTTATTCTGTCTGAGTTCTGGTATATTTTTATTATAGTGCCCTTATTCTTGATCATCTCTCCTGTTTTGAAGCATAAACCACATCCTGTAGCAAGAAAGTCAACTTGCCAAACCTTTTCCATTCTTCCTAGCAGTTCTTGACATCTACCCTCTCCCTTGAAACCTGCAGCCTTGAGACCTCCCTGTGCAGACCTGCCCTCATCCTTTTGCCTAATCCTTTGCTTGTGCACAACGTTACTCTTACCCTGCGTATATTATTATTTAATGTTGATACATTTGTCTTTTCGTTTTGTGTCTGTAAGACAGTGTGGTCTTTTGCCCTTTGAGGGCGGGGACCATAACTTTTTGACTCATGGTGTTGATAGAGACTTACTTAATACATGGCTGTTGATAGAGTTTAAAATTCACTGGGGTTTTGAAACTGAAAAAAGATAGTTTGAATCCTTTTGTAAATTATTTGTGAAATAGACAGATTCTTTTTTTTTTTTTGCTGGGAAAGATTCACCTTGAGCTAACATCTGTTGCCAGTCTTCCTCTCTTTTTTTTATTTTCTCCTCCCCAAATCCCTAGTACATAGTTGTATATTCTAGTTGTAAGTCCTTCTAGTTCTTCCGTGTGAGCTGCCACCACAGCATGGCTACTGACAGAGGAGTGGTGTGGTTCTGCAACTGGGAACTGAACCCGGGACACTGAAGCAGAGTGCACTGAACTTTCACCACTAGGCCATCAGGGCTGGCTCTGGATAGATTCTTTTTTAGTGTTGCCTATCCCATCAACAAAATGAACCAGTCTCAGAATTACTAGGACCTATTAATGAAATGCTGCAGGTCAATTTGAAAAATAATTATTGAGGGAGGACAAAAGGGCATTTGGTAGCAAATCAAGTAAACTTTGTTGATCTGAAGTATTTGATTAGAAGAATTGTGTGAAAAATTTTTCAGTGTTTAGACTTACTTTATATTCCCTCTTTCTAACTACTGTTTACTGCTCAAAAATAACTGTTTGGCAGATTTTCTGTACCTCTCTTTTTCTTTTCCTTGTTTATGTCTATTATCAATGCATTCTGATTACATATCCCAATCATGCTCCTTTTATATGTTATTATCTAATATGATGTGGGAGGAACTTGCATTGTTTGCTTTTCTTGAAGGTTGTCCATGGTTTATTATGTTATGACTGCAAGTTTCTCCTGCACAAATGCTTTTGGGTCTTAAGATCAGATTTCAAGGCTAGTAGTGCTTTGTGTCACCCTAAATGGAAAAGATTTGTAAGGTATTGATTAAATTCAAACATTCCTAAGGAAATTTTTTAAATGACTGCTAATTCTACTGCATTAGAAGCATTAACATTTGTTTGATATGTATTGCATTAAATAAAAAAGTACGTCTTCTCAAAGTGTACTCTAATAATCTTCAGTTTAGTTACAAGTGTCATTTAATACTTTTGAGTAAAACTCAATATTATTGCATGAAAGCTTAGAAGTTAGTTCAGTGCAATTTTCAATTAATATTTAATTTTTAATCACTGTTAATAAACTAGTAAGCCTTTTAAAATAGAAAGTTTTCTTGTAATCACTTTACATAATTGAATATCTCATTTTTAGCAAATGGTTTGTTTCCCTCATCTTTTTCTGTTTTTTTCTTAGTGTATTTCATTTATCTTTTATATAATAGACCCAAACTGCCTTGTGTGAAGGAAGGAGCTGCATGATGTGCTAGATGTTTTGTATGTGATGGAATTTAACCTCGGTTTATCTCTCTCCCCCGCACAGTCCCTTCAGTCTGAATATGTTCATTACTAAGGCCTTGCCACTCCAGCGAGAGCTGTTCCGCCCTTAGACACAATTTCTTCATCTGGACGAGCAATGTCGAGGGAGAGCAGCTGCTTGCTGGAAGAATACCTCTGCCTTCTTACCTTTAATTAAAGAGAGCGCTAAGATAAGACCTTCAAGAGACTTGAAATCAGAAAACTCTGGCTAATGACTACTATAAATGCACTGAAACTGTGTTTATGGAGACGTCAACACTTTTTAAGATAGTTTCAATGTTGAATTTGGTATTTCGAAAGGTTATTTTTAATGTATTTCTGTAATACTTTGTTATTACATGTACAGTGTTACATTATGTATGTATTGTGAACTTTAAAAGACTATTTTGATAAATTTATAAATATATAAAATTATGTAAAAACTAGACTATATTTTGGCTTAGATTTTCTTGCCGTTTGCTACCAAAAAATTTGTATTTTGAATTTGTTTAGTATGGTTTTGTCTACAATGAATAAATAATTCCTCTTTATTAAGAAAAAGTAAGGGAGAATGTGTTTAGAAAGTGATTTTTATGTTCCCACTATGAGTATGGCAGATCTGTTCATTCTTTTGGGAAGTCAGTCTAATTTAACGAGTTTATCCAAATTTATCTCTAGCAAGAGTATAATTATTTGATTCGGTGTATTTAGACCATTTCCTTTCCCTTTGTTTTTGCTTCTGAGCCACTTAGTTTGGCATCTTTGGGGCTCTAACAAAATTTCACATCCGGTTGAAGATCAGAATTCGTTGGGTGTTTCCCTCAAAAGCATAGTTTTTCTCTATGAAATGACTCAACATTCCAAATGTTTTTATTTCTTTCCTCCTCTCAAAAGAGCTCTTAACTCAATTAGAATATTCTGCTTTTGGTACAAGGTGGTTGTTGCCTGTAATCACACATGGTCTGGCACCAGTTTTAAATCAATGAAGAGATAAAACTGAAAAAGATGCTGCTAAGGAGTTCTCTGTATTAAAGGAGTTATGTTTAAAACGATTGCAAACCCCTGACGCACAAGCTAGCATGTCAAAAACCTAACATGAAAATGAAGGGACTCCTTGTAGGTACTCGCAGCCCTTCCGTGCAAGTGTTAGCTTGTATGTAGACTCCAGAAGCCCGTAGGCTTCATTTCTGTGGGGAGTTGGGGAGCCTTTGACTCCAATTCTCTTCCGTGCTGCTTGCGAATGGACTACTCAGAGACAGTTAAATGGATTCACATGAAGTGCTTTTCTCTCAACCATTGAGTTATTTATAATGTATTTATTAGGAGGGCTACCTTGAGACTATTGTACGTGCTTCAGCAAAACATCTTATTCATGTTTTACATTTTAAAAAAGGCATTTGAATGAATGTTTGACTCAGGTTTGTTGACTTCAATAACTACAGTACCAAATAATTGCACTAAACTGATGAAAAATGAATTGTACGTTTTAAGAATCAAAAACGAAAATAAGTGGAATTAAATTGTGTACCTTTTCTAAAGCTGAAATAGCAAAATATTTTATTATGAGTTATTGTAAAAATAGATTGGTTAATTGTATAGGAAGATGATAGTATTTTTTAAAAAAATTATCCGTGAAAAGTAATTCAGATGACATTTAAGAAGTGGGGGAAAGGGAACCATATTGACAGTTTTAGTTCTGTGAACACTAATTTGTGTGCAGCTATTAAATGATTGTAAAATTGACTACTGTAAATTTTCCACAATTATGTGTGTATATTAGTCATATGTATCTACATGTGTATGTCTTAAAATTATTTATACACATGTGCATACATAGACAAACCAAGAAATGTATGTATATAATATAGAAAGTATAGCATAGTAATTCTACTCCAATAATAAAAATTGTTTGACACATATTTTGTTATGAATAGTTTACCTTCCAAAAGATATTTTGTTCTATTTTAAAGTGTAGAAGAATACACTGCTAATAAATAATAAAAGTTTTGTGCAATTTACGTTTTCCTTGGCTTTTATAATTTGGATTTTCAGTTATCAATGTACTGGAGTCTGTCTCTAATTTTATAGATGATTCAATCTGGTTGGTGCCTTTTGAGTTTCTCAAGATCTCTGTTTTGAACTTTTAGTTTATCTTTTATTGACTTTCCAGGTTGTGGCCATTTCTTGAAATACTCGACACTGAGCACAAAGAAATCTTTTACTTCAAATTTCATAAAAGTCAGATAATGTCAGCCTCTTGCTGTCTTTCTCTCTCTGTAGTTTTTCCTTTCTGTTAATACAACATGATGATGATCAGTGTTTTGGGTCCTGCTTGGTCATTTATGACTATTGTATGATACACTGGTTATCGGTTCCTTTCGAGAAAGAATGGCTGTATTTTTTTAAAGGAGAAATTACAGAAATAAATCAGATGGAACAGACCTCACCTCTGTTGGATCTATGCCCTGACGTACCAACCTGGGAGAAACTGCACTATTTATTGGAAATATTTTTATGCATTAAACTGGATCTCTTTGGGTTGTGATGTTTCTGAGCTTTTTCCCTTCTCTTTTGTCTTGTAAATTTTTTCAGAACACAAAGGAGAGGTGGTGGGTGGGAAGGTCCTTTCACTTCTTGAGTTGAGAATGAGCCAATGAGCTGTCCTCACGACACTGCATGAGACAGCTGGGGTACCTTGGCTGTCATGGGGCCACATCTTAGAGAAGGAGATTTCTCATGAATTCATGAACCTGTCTAGAAGGGCAGAAAATCTTTTTCTACAAATTTAGTTCTTATGAAAAAAATCAATTAACTAGTTCAACAAATTTTCTCACCTACTGGTCATTGAGTTCACATGGTTTTGTTACCCTTAGATGTCGAATGATTTATAAATCTCAAAACACACCTGGAGAAGCTACCGAATGTGTATGTATTCAGCTGTGATTCAGGTAACAGCAGGAACATGAGTTTACCAACGATAAGCTACACAAAAATATTTTCAAAATTATTTTCATTTGTATGCTTTCCTTGGTGACATGTTAAACCATCAATATGTTAAAAGTTTCTACTTAAATCAATTGTTGGTATATAAGCTGAACTGTCCTCTGTGATGTTTCCTGTCATAGAAGAAGTCTGTGCTCTTTCCCAAAGTGCCCTTGTAAGGCAGAGTTAATGGTGCCCACAAAAGCCTTGCAGTCCTCTTTGCGACACTCAGCAAAGCAAGAATTGGTCACTGCATGTCTCCTCAGAAGATTAATCAGGAAGATTTCCAATTACAGCAAGATATAATTTACAGCATAAGAGGAACCTCTTCTATTTACACATAGGTTGCATAGGGGTGGCACCCATGGCAGGGAAAGGAAAGTAGAAAATAATTGTATTAAGTTATTTTGAGCGGCATTGAAATGTTAATATATTCCCACCCAGTTTCTTCTCTATGGATTGAATTATGATAATCATATCAAGAAGGAGAAAAATAGCTTTTCCAGAGAATTTTAAACTCTTTTTGGTAGGTGCAAGGAGAAACTTCTATTGAAAGACTACTTTTTTTTTTTTGAGGAAGATTAGCCCTGAGCTAACTGCTGCCAATCCTCCTTTTTTTGCTGAGGAAGACTGGCCCTGGGCTAACATCCATCCATGCCCAACTTCCTCTACTTTACATGTGGGACGCCTACCACAGCATGTTGTGCCAAGCAGTGCCATGTCCGCACTCAGGATCCAAACCGGCGAACCCTGGGCTGCCAAGAAGCGGAACGCGCGAACTTAACCGCTGCTCCACAGGGCCGGCCCCACAATACATTGTTATTAACTACAGGCTGTATGCTATATAGTAGATCTCTAGGACTTGTTCATCTTGCATAACTGAAACTTGGTACCCTTTGACTAATTTGCTAAAAGGGTAAATCTTATGTTCAGTCTTCTTACCACAAAATAATAATGTTACAAAAAATAAAGAGGATAGGAGGAAACTTTTGGAGGTGATGGATGTTTATGGCATAGATCGTGGTGATGGTTTCACAGATGTATACTTTCCTCCAAACTCAACAAGTTACACACATTAAATATGCACAGCTTTTTGTATGTCAGTCATGCCTCAATAGAGTGGTTTTAAAAATGTTTAAATAAGAGATTCTCTCCAGGTGAGGTTGTCAATCTTGACATTCAGATCCCCAAAAGTGACTATGTCAGGTACAGGGAATAGAGTTCAAAAGACAAATTGAAACCAGAGATCGGAATAGGATAATGGTAGTTTATGTAAGTATTTATCTATTTATTTCTCTATCCATCCATCCATCTGGTAATAGATCTGGCCTTTACTGAGAACTAACGGAGACTAAGCTGTAAAGTATAACATATGACTTTTTGTACTGAAAAGAAAACTTGGAAGAAACAGGGGTCCATTATGGGAGATTAAGGGAACCAGTCCATTCTTGTCTTTGTTAAAAAAAAAAAAAAGGGTAAAACTCTGGAGGAGATGGAGGCATTTTTAAAAATCTAGGTTTCTTGCAGACAGACTTTTAATGCCACACTGCACATTCTAAGAGATATACCATACCCCAAGATGCATGTTCCAGGCAGTTTTTTAAATTCCAGAAAGTCGTAACCATTTGGCTTCCCATGTAGCTTGGGTTGTAAAGTAATATGACAGCTGCTGAGCATGCCCAGCACAGTCAGATAGGCCTAGTTTTTCCTCATTTGAGGAAATATGTAATATTCATTTCCTCTTTCTCCCTTGGCCACTATTCATACCAATTTCTTTCACAAGTATAACAGCCAATCCCAGACTTTTCCTGCTGCTTAAGAGCTAGCCAATAGCTTACCTTACCACTTATATCACATGCCTTCAAAGACCAAGGAATAAATGGCCAGGGGCCACATTAAATGACAACACAGCAGAAACCATAAAACAGAGCAGAGACATGGGTGGCCGAATCACTGGGCTCAGATTCTCATGTCCCATCACCACAGAGCCAGCCTTGGAGTCCTCTGTCTCAGATATTGCCCCAGAGACTGAAAGGGACGCTGGCCCCGAGATGGCTATCCTGGCATGACAAGAAGTGGGACTGCTGAGAGAGACCTTGATAATCAACCAAGCTAACAAACTGAGACTGCAGAATATCTTGATCTATTTTAAAGTCAAATCTGTTGGGATAATCAACCCTAATTAAGGATTCCTGTTTAAGTGACAGGTGGTTAGGATTGCTAATTTTTGAGGTAAACCAAAAGAGGAAAAGTTCACTCATCTGGTCGGGAGGAGAGAGAAAAGTCAATTACTAAGTCAGGAACTAATTACTTTTCACGCAGTCGAGAGATAGGAGAAGCACTGTTTGTCAGCATCCCCAAGGTCACCCCCAAGTTCAGTGATTTGCTGGAAGGACTCGCAGAGTCAGCATATGGTTGCACTCACAGCTAACATTTATTACGGTGAAAGGAGACCCAGCCAAATCCGCAAAGGGAAAAGGTGCCCGGAGTGAGGTCTGGAGGAAACCAGGTGCAAGCTTTCGGGAGTCCTCTCCCAGTGGAGTCAGATGGAATGTGCTCAATTCTCCAGCAACCAGTGGTGACGGCACATTAGAGACTAAGCACCCAAGGTTTTTTATCAGAGGAAGGTCAGGTAAGCACCCTCTGCCCAGCGCAAACCGAAATCCCAGACTCTCAGGAGGAAAGCAGGAGTTCCGCATAAACCTTTGCGCGGTCTAGGCGCAACGAACCACCCTTCCCACTAGGGGGAGTTTGACGTTGGTGTAGGGAGCTGTTTACCAGCAGGCTCCCAAGTGTAAGCCAAGGCCAAACTTGAAAGCAGGCCTTTCTGAGGACACCCGTCTCAGGCCTGCTGTGTAACCTTTTGTACACTCTGTATCCTAGCCAATTTTGTAGTAACTAAAGCCTGTTTAAATTAATGTGCAGTTTTACCTTACGAAGTTGACCCAAAGTCCCTGTTTTCAGAAGACTTCTTTGTGGAGGGAAGGAGTTGTGAGCTAGGAGACAGGAGCTCTATCCTTTTGGGTCTGCGGTGCTCCAGATGGGCCAGAATTCTGGTTTCTGTTTTGTTTTTAAATGGATAAATTCAGAAATTGTACAGCCTCCCCTTCGTAAACACTCTACTGGTCATAGGACACATGCCACGACCCCAGGTCTCCAATATGCCAAACCCTTTCAGAGCAAACTAATGTTACCGAACCTGAAGTGAGTTCGCTCACCCGCTGCGCAGCAAGCCAATCTCTGACACCGGGTGTGGTGGAAGAAAGTAGGAACTTTATTTTTGCACAGCACTGAGCAAGGAGAGAGGGCAGCTAAGGCTCAAATCTCAAACTCCCCGAAAAGCTAAAAGGAAGGGTTTTTATTTGGGGCTTTAGGTAGATGAGGGGGAGCATATGGCCTTGCTGGTCGGAGCTTTCCCACCAGCCTGTATCTCTTTGTGGGGAGGAGATAGTCCAGGTGCTTGTCCTTGACGTTGTCTCTCTCCATGGAGGATAGTGGATTCTGGAGCCAGGAAGCCAGAGAGTAAGCAGGGAATGAGTGTTTTGGTTTTAACCCCATATATGCTGGGTTTAATGTGGGGAAACTAACACCAGGGTTGGTATCACTAAGAGTAGGAAAGGTTCCCAGAATCTTCTTTCCTTTAAGAGATGAACTAGTTAAAAATTTTTGTTCTATTGTTTCCCCATTATTTAATAAGCAAAAGAAATAAAAATATGGGTTAATAGTTTTTAATATAATTTCAAAAATATTAAAGTAAAAACATATAGAGAAAATTAAAGCTAAAAAAATGATTACTGTAAAAATAAAGTCAGCACTGAGGCTTTTAAAAAGATATACTTTAAACAATAAAGATGTAAATTAAAATATTTATGTAAGTTGATAAACTGCTTAAAATAATATAAAAGGCAAATCTAAAGAATAAAATGCAGTGAAATAATACCACTAAGGAATTCAAGATTTAAAGGAATGAGGTAGAATAATCTGAAATAAATTAAGAATAAATCAAAAAAGACCTGGACTTTTAAAAATAAAAAAATTAAAACATAAGACATAAAGACAAGATTAAAACACTCTTTCACACAGCAACAGAGCTGCTTGAACAGAGAAAGTTACAGATGCCCCAGGCCTCCCATTTGGCCTGAATCCCAAGGTTGAGCTTCCCGGACAGGCCTTATGATAGTCAAAATCCCCAGGGAGAATATTCTAAGGAAAGGACCTATGAGCAAGACATTTTGTCAGCTCTAATTATTCCAAGTAGATTTTCAGCCTGGCATCTGCAGACCTGCAAAAGCTATTCAGCCTTTGGGCAATGTTAATAAGACTGTTTTTTTTTGAGTGATTGCTGTAAGCCAGACTATGTGCTAAGTGACATGAACCTATGAGTAAATCTATAAGCTATCTACTTGTATCGTCTTAAGAGGTTTTCGGTGGAGGAAACAGAAGTGGAGAAGCAACGTGACTTACCCAAGGTCATACAGCTAGCAAGTGGTACAGCCCAGATTTAAACACGGCCTTAACGCTCAAGCCCATCTCCTAATTTTTTGCTGTATTACATGTAGCCAGTCTGTTAAATACGGCCTGATTGCTGTGAAAGAGCACATCAAAATATAATGCCAGAAACACCTCAAGCAAGACGGTTCTCAGCATTTTAAAACTTCGGGTTGGAGCACACCTTGGTAAGCCTGGAAAAAGTTTGGTCAAAAGCTATTATTGCTTTGAAAGTAGAGCATGTTTCGAAGCAAGGTGTCTTAGAGATACGCGTGTAAGGAATAATCTCTTGCTGATTCTCAGCTGGTGTGAAAAACCTAAGAAGGCCAAGAATTCATACACTGGGACCCGAGGGAAGAAAATGAAATTCTTGAAATTTTAAAAAATTGTTTTAATACTGTGTTGAAAAGATTTGTTGGCCAGAAGGCAGAGTTCACGTTTGAAGTTTCCAGAGCAACATGCCTGGGTGCTTTTTTGACACGAACCAGTAAAGGCTTCTCTTTTTGTGCTCACACAGCAATGAGTAACATCTAATAAACAAACCAGTGGAGGACTTTTTAATATAAGTTTTAACATAGTCCTAATAATAAATCTGGGACAATTCTTTTCCAAAGTGTACTGTTCTCTTGGTTTTAATAGCTTCAGACGCTGTGCATGAATATACATGACTATATGATAATTAGAATCCTATTTAATAAAATTTTTTATTGAGACTACATATTATGGTTTTTAGTCAACGTAGTATTTTTATTCTAAAAAGTAATATACTTCTTGTAAAAAATCAGAGATGTATGAGAGTAAAAGCTTCAAATCTTCCTTTTCCTCAAATCTGCTAACCTGAAGTAACTGTACTAACAGATTATACTTCCGGATTTTTTTCTAAAGCATGTTCTGTACTTAAATAATGACTCTATCTGAACACCTGAAATATTATGTGTTTCCTTGTTCCTGCACAAATATGCTCAGTGTTCCAAATGATGTGCTGGATAAAAATAGGCTCTGTCCTCTCTTGTGAATTACACTCTGAGGCTCCTTCTCACATATTTTACGTGCCACATATAGTCGATCCTTTTAGTGGTCAGCTTGCTTTCCACCTTCCTCGGGAAGCCGTTTCCTCTTTTGGGTTTGGTGAAGTGTAATTATTTCCCCTCACTAAGTTGTAACATCCTGAATCAAGGTTGTACGCCTTTTGTTGCTGTAGCCTGAGGAACCTGACTCATAATAGATATAGGTTGGACCCTTTATTTCACTTTTATTTTTTTCATATCTTCTCTGAGTTCTTCAGAAATTAAGTGTGACGTAGATTTCATTTTCTTGGGGAGGCCCTCAGCCATTAGATCTAAAAGTCTGAGTGAGATCTGGTTTGGGACCACTTCCTGCTGGGAGCAGAACTTTGAAGAGGCTTTATCAGAAAGTAGTGGGGAAAGTTTAATGGGCTGCTCTCTCTGGTGACTCTGCTGGTCTAGAAAGAATGGAGACAATAAGAAAGAAACTTACTCATATTGACCCATAGAGACTGGAAAGTCGACTGTGGGTTGATATTTCATTCATTCATTCAACAAAGTTTATTAAGAGGCTACTAGGGAGCTACAGATATAAAGCTAAAATCGCTGTGCTCGAGTTCATACAGACACTTAAACAATGACCATCCAGTCTGATGACACGCTTTTCCTGGGTCCTGAGGAGAGAGCGTGGATAAAATTTGTGGAGCGTGTGGTGAGAGGAGCTTCACAGAGGAACGAGCACTCGTTGAGATGGCTTGGAAGGCGTGGGAAGGGAAGGAGTAGGTGTTGATGTCTTTCTCCTAATTAAAAAGCTAATGTGTTCACCCAGCAAGGAATTAGAAGAAACAACAGTCCTCAGAGCAGTGGAGCCATCTGGTGCTGAGGCTTCCACCTGCTCTCTGCCCCAGCAGGGTCCCTCCTTTCCAAACTTAAAGGTGGGCCCAAGAGGAGAAGAGCTGGTTCGCAAGATGGAATGAACTGCCTGCTGGATCCTTACTCCTTTTCCATAAATGGACAAAATTGACTAAGGGAGTGGGGCAGCTTTGCAGGCTGGAGGGGGTCATATGGACCTGACAGAGGCATGAAAACACTTTAACTTGGGGCTGGCCTCTTGGCATAGTAGTTGGATTCAGCGTGCTGGGGTTCACAGGTTCAGATCCTGGGTGCAGACCTACACCACCCGTCAGCCATGCTGTGGTGGCAACCCCCATATAAAAAAAAAAAATGAAGGAAGATTGGCACAGATTAACATCTCAAGGCTAATCTTCCTCAGGAAAAAAAAAATTTAACTTTCCTGACTGTCATTTTCCCTGACTGGCTGTGTTTAAGGGATGTATTTAAATTTAACATTAAAACAATTGTAAAGTGAAATTCATATGAAGCTATAATTCTTAATTCTGGCTGCATTAAAATCACCTGGGGAGCATTTTTTTTTTAAAAAAAAGTAGTGCCAAGGCCTTACGCCAGACCAGTTAAAGCAGAATGTGGATTCCGGCCTGAGATTGCCTTTTTTTTTTTTTAAGCTTCTCAAGTAATGCCTGGTGCACTGTACGGTTAAGAAATTGGGGGAAGAAAGCCAAACTTTCAACCACTTAACACTGTCTTTCTAAAGTAACATTTTTAATTCTTCAAGATGGCTGTTAAATTTGAGATTTAGATGAGAAATAACAGACTAAATAGTCCTCCTTATCCACCCATTAACAAATATGTTGCTCAAGCGATTGCGCTAGGAACTGAGGGGGAGTAAAAAGTAGGGTGATAAGGATGAGAAGGTGTCTTCTCCATGCCTTCATCCATGTCTTCAGAGTTCACCGTCCAGTTGGGGAAATTATATAATCAGGTATTGGTTGGTCTTTTTTGATTGTGAGAAATACTCAACTTTAACGAGCTTAGGAAACAAGAGGCTTTTAGAACCCAAGGACTGGGAAGTGGCTGGACTTTCAGGTACAGCTGGAACTAGGAGCTCAAAACCAGCAGAAACGCTCTATTTTTCTCTCTGCACGGCAGAAAGCATGGCTACTGACAGCTGCCGCATGCTGCAACTTATGCTTCAGGCACCTGGAGAGATACTGGCCTGGCTCTCAGTCCCAAGTCCACACCCCGGAAGGGACTCACATTTACTTCTGGACTGATAAACCATATCTGAGTGGGTTGGGGAGATTGGGCTCACACAAGAACAGGGCACTACGCTTTGAAATCAAGTGGAAGATAGTAGTTTTCTGAACAATAGGTGTTCTAGTCCCAAAAAAGTGTGTGGAGGCAGGGGTTTGCTGGGCAAACAAAAAAAGTGTCCACTACATTTGTATAGCAAGATAAAGATGTTACAGGACAGAACTGGAGAACAGTGTGGTGCAGAAGTAACGACCAAAGGAATGGTACAGAATATTGCTGTAGCCCACCCAAATAAAAGCTGGGCCTGTGGAGCTGGCTTTCCACAGAGTTTAGGTTCCCCACCACATGTGGAGGTGGTTAGGAAGAAATGAGGTGGTGCATACAGGGTGTTTACTACCCGAGAAGCACCGCCTGCCTCACACCTCAACAAGAGGAAAGTGTGGGAGGTTGGTTGTATCTATGGCGTTTGAGGTACATCTAAGCGGAGATATCTGACACGCAGTCAGAAATAGGGTGGTGTCCTCAACTCTTAAATTCCACAATGGAGAAGCTTCTAACGTATATTTGACAGTTGCTTCCACTGAGGCTCAGAGGACTGTGCCCAACATCCAGAGAAGGTTTTCAAGGATTAAAAATAAAGGAATATGCTGAGCAAAGGGCTTCCGGAAATAGTGCCAATTTGCTTCCTAAGCAGGAAGCAGGCATCTAACTTCTGAGATGAGGAAAATAGAATATATGGGTTTTTCTAACCACCAATGATTACCTCCATGAAGTAGAAACAGGATAGCAGGTCCCAGTTGTCTTGTTTCCTAATCTAATTTAGATTTTAAAATTATGTGAATTACCATTGCTTAGATTTTTCTTAAATTATTCATTTGTGATCTTGCCAATCCTGCTGAACTCTAATTAAGGATGATAATAATTGTGGCCCAGCACCTAAAAGTGTATGATCTTTTTCCCCATCAGTGATATGTGAGAAAGCGCGTGTGCACACACACACACACACATACACACAGAGCACTCTTTTGAAGTAATTTGACCTCATCGTTTAAATTACCTAAAATAATCCCTAAATGCTTGAAAATACAAAACTGGATGTTCTCTATCCAGTTCCTATCTCCATCAGATAGAAATATTTTTTAAGCAGATTTTAAAAAATAAACTATATTGAACCCCTTACTGGAAAAAAAGTCACTTCTGGACAGAGACCAAGCCAAAGCAATTTTAGTTCAAATTGGTTTTCCTGGAAAAGCGGAAAATGTAGTTCAGAAAAGAAATGCCTTGGCAACTTTACAAATCAACACTCAAAAACTAGCAAGATCAGTCTACATATCTTCTGCTTCGATGATTCTCAAATACTAATGTGGAAAAGAATTGCCTGGGGAGCTTGTTAAAAATGCAGCTTCCTTGGCCCAGACAGTAGCTCTGACCCAGACCTAGTGGATTTCCTACAGATCTGAAGATCCCAGCTGAATTAACTCTGATTTCACAGTTCAATTAATTCCTCATCGTAGAGATATATAAATTGATAGGACTACAATGAGAAATTGCATTTGTGTTCATTATATTTTGTTATGTGTTTACAAATTGTGTTTATCTCGTAGTCCTCTTCAGTGTGGCCACCTGTATTAGGGTCTTGGGACAATATGGTTCAAGGCATAGATCCATCACTGTATGGGTGACATTGGGTAAGTCATTCACTGTCTTGGGGTTTCAATTTTCTTTTCTGTAAAATGAGATTGGATGACGTCAATGGTTCTTAACTTTTTTTAGATTATAGACTCCTTTCAGAAGCTAACAAAATTCTTTAATCTTTTCTCCAGACAATGCACAAATACACAATAGATTTTTGCACACAAATTTAGGCAGGGTCACAATTTCCTTAAACGCTTCCAGGGACTTCCTGTGGCAGTGACTCTCAGAGCTGGAGAATTGGTTTATCTAAATTTATGTTTCGTAAGCCCCCCCCACCATTATTCAGATTTATTCCATTGAAGGGTGTGTCCCTTTACATCCTCTACTCCCGGTCCCCTGCTGGGAGTCACCACGGTCACTAATATGTGTGGCACACTTATTGTATGCTGGCCACTTTGTGAAGCTGTTTGCATAAGTTTAATCATTATAAGACCCCCTCAGAGGCAGGTGACCTCTTCATTTTACAAATGAGAAAACAGGTTTGTAAAGGTGAAATGACCTGCCTGAGGTCATATGCTAATACAAATAGGCCCTGGATTTGAGCCTGAGGTCTTAACCGCTCTGGTAGGGCTTCTCAGTCTGGGCACCACTGACGTCTTGTGCTGGGTAGTTCTTGGTTGTGGGGTCTGTCCTGTGCATGTTTAGCAGCTCCCTGGCCTCTACCCATTAGATGCCAATAACACCCCCCACTTAAGTTGTGACAACCAAAAATGCCGCCAGACATTGCTAAATGTACCTGGGGGGCAAAACAGCCCCCACTTGAGAATCACGCCCCATGGTCCACTCCCCTGACAGCACTACTGTAATGAGTCGCTGTCGCTGAGGCAAGGCCGGGGAATCCCTCGCGTCTGATAGGGCAGGAGAAAGGTTGGGAGCCATCATTACAAGGTCTCATGTACCCCAGGTAAAGGGCTTCAGGAAAGAACAAACTACAGGTCATTTCCAGCTCCATCATTCTCTAAATTCATAATTGCTAAAACCTCTACCACTGAGCTTTAAATGCTCACATGCAGTCGAATTACTCCTAAATTTGGCTATAAAACAACATAGTGCTGTTGTTCTTTTGAAAAACCTCGTCCACGGTCCAAACAGGCCCATACCAACAGGTTTCTCAGTTGTGTTACTTCTGAGAGACCAAGATCTCAGGAAATACAGCTGGGATTTGAAATGGGATTTGAGACAGTCTCGTGTGCTTGGTGAGGTTGCTCTGCGGCTTGGCTAACAGCAGACAGGAAGGGCGACAGGAAGCGAGCAATTTTTTACTGCTGCCACTCACCCTTTGGTTTCCCAAGGATGTGAGACAGTCGCTTGACTATGGTGGATTATGAAATTGAGTACTAGGAAAGTCCACACTGGATCCTCTCAGGGATGTGTGTGTGTGTCGGGGGGGCTTGTTATCTATTTAAAAATAATTTCTCCTTTCTCCTGCCCTTCCTGCATTTTAGCAGGGCATGCAAGCAGTCAGCCAGAGTGGCCTCAGCTTCTCTTGCAGTAAGGAGCAGCCATGTGACTGAAGTTTTGAGTGTGTGAGGTGTGTGCAGAAGTGATAAGTGAAATTTTCAGTTCACATCCTTAAAAAGGAAGCTGGTTGCCCCTCTTTCTTTTTTCCCCACCTCTGCCAGCTGGAATGTGAACGAAGTAGTGGTGAAACAATGTCGGCCACATAGACAAATATAACATCCTAGGGCAGTGGTTCTCGAACTTTAGGATGCATTAGAGTCACCCGGAGGGCTAGTTAAAACACAGCTCACTGGGCCCCATCACCAGAAATTCTGATTCATTGGGTCTGAATAATGTCTAACAAGTTTCCAAATGATGCTGCTGCTGCTGGTCAGAGACCACACTTTGAATACTATTGTCCTAAGGGACGGTGGAACACTAAGAAGGTACCTTGGTTTCTGGATTACCTTGTGGAGTAGATCTGCCTTCCACCTGGACTGCTTGTTCACCTCCATGAGAAAGAAATCAATTATTTATTTTTTTGAACATCTATCATTTTGCATCTCCTTGTTACATCAGCTTAATCCATAGTGGCTCATCCATGTCAAGGAAATTAAACTTTACTAAGGGAGGCAGTACAGTGTAGTGGTTGAGTATGGGGTAATGGGTTTGAATCCTAGTTACGCCTAGCTGTATGATCTTGGGCAGGTTGTTTAACCTCTTTGTGACTCAGTTTTCTCATCTATTAAATGGAGCCAAGGGGACAAGGTCACTTAGAGCTCACATCCCCTTTCTAGACCATGTTCACTATCAGGACCCCAGAATTCCCTGCTCAGTGGCCATGAACACACTTCCATGATCTGCATGGATCTCTTCTCTGGCTTTGTCCTTCTGATGGCTGACTATGCCTTCTAGGTACCACCCCAGGTCTGAGATGTTACCAAGGGGTGGCTGCGTGACAGGGGGGTAGATGACACTTGGATGGGCAGGCTGGAGTGTCCTATGTTAAACATGAGGCCCCTCTGGCATGTGATGAGAGAGCTGAGTGTAGGGAGATGGACTGTGGGCCAGAGGCAAGCTCCCCGAGTTGTCACATTCCTGTGGCATGAAACAATCTAGGAATCTGAGAATTCTAAACTGGAACCCAGCCTTCTGGTTGTCATGAAAGTATATTTGTCAAGTTAGGAGAATAGAACATATTTTATTTAACAGTTTGATAGCTTGATTTATGATTTTAAAATATTAAGACATACGACCTGTAGACTTCCCTCTGGACTGCCTGGCCTACAAATTTAGGGCTGAGCCTGGCTACCTTGTAGGCCTGCCATGAGGACTGAATGAAACAGTAGATGAAAAATACTCAAAATAATGCTTGGTGCACGTGGAATGTCCTCAGTGACATTACCAATGACGATGCTTATGATTCTCCTGAAGGCAGTAGGGACCTAATGAAAGATTTTAAGCATAATAGTAACATTTGCTCACTATTTTTTCAGACAAATATTAAGGGTCTATTATGTGTCCAGCATTGTTCTGGGAGCTGCCAATAATAGTAGTAATCAAAACAAACTCCTATTTCCAAGTAATGTACATTAGAGTGCAGAGAGGGGAAACAGATAAAAGTAAAAATATTTGACATGTCAAGTGATGTCTTTTGGTTTTAGAAAGATCATTTTGGCTGGAGCGAGATAAGATTGCTATTTTAGTAGAGGTCAGTTGGGAGCTTGTTGGGATAATTTAGACAAGAGATGATGGTTGTCTGATGCTGACAGCAGCAGAGTCAATAGAGATAAGTATACAGATTTAAAAAACATTAATGTGGTGGAATGATGACACCTGGTGACTGGTGGCTATAGGGAGTTAGTGAGAAAAGAAGGAATCAGGCATGACAGCTGGGATTCTGACTCAGGCACCAGGAAATGATAATGCCAGTCGGTCACTGAGATTTGGAACGTAGGAGAAGGAGGCACTGGTTTGGAAAGAAGATGAGGAGATTGGTTTTGGACATTTAGGGTTTGAGATGCCCACAGAACACCAAAGTGGAGATGTCCAGTAGGCAATTTTATATATGGGTGGGCCTTTGGCCAGTTGGAAAGTGTCTCGGGGGTAACTGCCAAAAGCAGCATGGGGTGGGCATTCAGGGGGAGGAAAGGAAGTAGAAGCAGAAACTGGAGCAGTTCCTCCAGGAAAGAGAGTGAACTACATGAGGCAGCTGGAGAAGGAGGGGAGGTGCGGGGAAAGTTTTTATTAGGTTGTGGTGAAATCAGCATTTTTGTAAGGCCAAGGGAGAGCAAGCAGTGGAGAGCAGAGCGACTGGAGATGCATCCAAAGGGGTGGTTGATGGAGCAAGTTCCTGATGGGGGAAGGAGGGAAGTGGTGCTAAGCAAAATCACTGTTTCACCATGGAAAAAAACAAATGAAATCATTTACACAGCCATCTATTCATTGATTTAACAAATATTTATTGAGTTTCTTCTACGTGCCAGGCACTCTTCTGGTGTTGGGAGCAAGATAGAAAAACCTTTACCCTATATTATGTAAGTTCAGTAGCTTAAAACAAAAACACAATTAAATCCTAAACAAAAACAAACCAAAACCAAACAAAAATTTGGCCGCTGCCAGGCCAAGGCTAAAGAGGGCATGGTCTTGGCAGGAGTGTGTGTGACTACAAGGCACTGGGGTCCCTCAGCAGGGACTCTGCTCTTTCCTACAGGCAACACACAAGGTGGCAGCTGGAACCAAGGACCTGGAACTCGAATACCTCCTGATGTGAGAGGAAAATTTTTATTTTAACAAGTTTTAACTACAAATCATTAAAGGAATCTCTTGCAGCCTTGCTGTGCTTGATGGATTCAAAGCCTCAGTACAGATAAATGACAGCAGGCAAAGGACGATGGCAATTCTCCTTAACATCAATAAACTTGCTATCTGACCCTCAGTCCTCTGAAGAGCAAATTTCTGGTTCTTCCTTTTCATGTCCCAACTCGACTAATTCTGTTTAGATACTGCCTAAGTGGACCTTAGTCCAGCAAGTGATGCTTAGACCTACCTCCAGTAGAGGTCTTCACGGTCATTAACAAAAACTATTTTTGAAAGAGAGAGAGGAAAGCAGAGGACGTGCATTTTGCACTTCATCCTGAGATGTCACCCTTAGGGACAGACTGGACAGGACTCCCGCCATATGACCCAGGACTACATTACACATTAGATAGTGTAGGTATATTCAAGGGGCAGCACTCGGGAAGAGAAATGTTACATTTATGTGTGGGGATGCATAGACAGCTTGAACAGAAAGGGCCTTGGATGTCACTGAGTGGAAACTTCTTATTTGACAAGATGAGAATGATCCATCATAAGGCCAGTTGGTGGATGCTCAGCTGAGAACCCAAGTGTCCTGAAACCCCACCTAGCATTCTTCCCTTTATGCCCTGTTACCATACCATATTGAGTTAACATTTCAAAGAACTGATTTTTCTAGTGAAAAATGATTTATTGGGGAGGTGACTTTATGAAAAGTTTCCCATGTGGAATGGACAAATGAATGCTTGCACCAAAGCAGATTCCAACATTAGACTGCAAATTGCTATCTAAGAAAGACCACAAGATCGAGTTCTGAAGGGAAGAGCTATCTTTGTTGTTTACACTGTGGATAATGCATGTCCTTTGCTTCCTTCCTGACACTCGCTTTTCACATTCTGACCATTTCGTTTGTACCCTCTGACCATTTCATTACTGAAACACAAGCCAAACTCTGGAAAGGAGTTTGGTGATAAGAAAAAATAGAAATTATGATTTAAATTGAGATTTGGGGATTTTCTGTGGATAATTACTCATGTCCCACCTTACCAAAAAAAAGATGAATATCAATTAGAATATAAATTAATTCTCTCTGAAAATGTGGGATGAAAGAGATCAGTCCGGGGTATTGGGAGCATATCATCCCTCAGAAAAATCTTGCCCCCAGAATGCATTTGACTGGAATGAAATACATTGGGACTATATTAAATTTTATTCTAATGTTGATAGGAGGAAAAAAAGGAAGGAAAGAAAAATGAAGCAGGGTGAAAATAAGGTGATTGAAAGAAAGAGAAAAAGAGGAGAGAGAAACCTGTTAATTACAGGATTTTCTGAGCAAGATATTTTTCTTCCTTTCACAAGTTAGAAGCTATTGAATAATTCATGCCAAGCCTGGAAAGGCTGCCTTTTCCCTGGGTGATGTATAACGAGCAGGAGAGAGCTTCGAGTGGGTTCACCACATCAGCCACCACTCTTGCTTCTGAGCACAGGGTGCTCTCCTCTGGAGCTCAGCTTCTGCTTTTGCAGCCGAGCATCCTTGCTGCTGCTGCTGCCTGCCTGCCCACCCGTCTGGGGCTTGCAGCCCGCCACTTTACTTTCCCCAGCCTTGCTGCCAGCTGAGAAGTCTCCCTGCAGCTGCTGGTTTGTGCCTAGGACCATGTGTGCTGATGCTGCTGGGGAGAAGCAGGCACTTGCTCCTGGCACCGATCCCAGCTGAGTTTCTCCTGTTGATTTCGGGACCACTGATGCTGCTGCTGAGGAGGTATTTCCTGGCATCCCACCCTCTGCTACCGCCAGCTACGGACCAGCCCCAAAGTAAGGTTCCCCCAACCCCTTTCCCCTGGGATTTTTCCCAAGTGGGACATCTCTGCTTTTTCCTGGAAACTAGGGGCTCCATCTGGCAATATTTCAACTGTGTGTATATTTGTGTGTGTCGGGGGAGAAAAGGAGACTGTTCTTGACATTGCTCTGTCCTAGGGCTTCCTTGGTGCCTGCTGAAGGCAAAGAGGCCTTTCCCCTGGCACTAGAGACATTTTCGAGGCAACCACCTGTCATCTGCCACCCCCGTTGTTCTCCTCGAGCTCCCTCTCCCCCCTCCCCCAGCCCATTATTCTACTTTTGTGTCGGTGGCAGAAGGCTGAAGGGATGTCTTTGCCCTCTTTGCAGGCGGGTGTCAGGATGGGCCGCGCTGCGAGAAGCCGTCGCTAGCGAGCGAGGTGTGAAGAGTTGGCCAGAATGACCAACTCCTCCTCCACGTCCACCTCCTCCACCACCGGGGGATCGCTGCTGCTGCTTTGCGAGGAAGAGGAGTCGTGGGCGGGCCGGCGCATTCCCGTGTCCCTCCTGTACTCGGGTCTGGCCATCGGGGGCACGCTGGCCAACGGCATGGTCATCTATCTAGTGTCGTCCTTCCGAAAGCTGCAGACCACCAGCAACGCCTTTATTGTGAACGGCTGCGCCGCCGACCTCAGCGTCTGCGCCCTTTGGATGCCGCAGGAGGCGGTGCTCGGGCTCCTGCCTGCCGGCTCCGCGGAGCCCCCAGGGGACTGGGACGGCGCGGGGGGCAGCTATCGCCTCCTGCGCGGCGGGCTGCTAGGCCTTGGGCTCACCGTGTCCCTCCTGTCCCACTGCCTGGTGGCTCTGAACCGCTACCTGCTCATCACCCGGGCGCCCGCCACCTACCAGGCGCTGTACCAGCGGCGCCACACGGCGGGCATGCTGGCGCTGTCCTGGGCGCTCGCCTTGGGCCTCGTGCTGCTGCTCCCGCCCTGGGCCCCGCGCCCCGGCGCCGCGACCCCGCGCGTCCACTACCCGGCGCTGCTGGCAGCCGCGGCGCTGCTGGCGCAGACGGCGCTGCTGCTGCACTGCTACCTGGGCATCGTGCGCCGCGTGCGCGTCAGTGTCAAGCGGGTCAGCGTCCTCAACTTCCACCTGCTGCACCAGCTGCCCGGCTGCGCCGCCGCCGCCGCCGCCTTCCCCGGGGCTCCGCACGCGCCGGGCCCCGGGGGCGCGGCGCACCAGGCGCAGGCCCAGCCCCTGCCCCCCGCGCTGCACCCGCGGCGGGCGCAGCGGCGGCTCAGCGGCCTGTCGGTGCTGCTGCTCTGCTGCGTCTTCCTACTGGCCACGCAGCCGCTGGTGTGGGTGAGTCTGGCCAGCGGCTTCTCCCTGCCTGTGCCCTGGGGCGTGCAGGCGGCCAGCTGGCTCCTGTGCTGCGCCCTGTCGGCGCTCAACCCGCTGCTCTACACGTGGAGGAACGAGGAATTCCGCCGCTCCGTGCGCTCTGTCCTGCCCGGCGTCGGTGACGCGGCGGCCGCCGCCGCTGCCGCCACTGCTGTGCCCGCCGTGTCCCAGGCGCAACTGGGCACCCGCGCCGCCGGCCAGCACTGGTGACCCAGCCAGGGCCCGAGGGAAGCGGAGGTTCCGGCTTCAGCGTCCTTGGTCACCTCGCCTCCAGCCCTGGCGGAGCATTCCCTGCCCAAACGAAGACTCCTGCGGCGGAGACCGGGAAATTGGTGCGAAGATTTCGCCTTCGACCCCATGGGATGCCTGAACCAAGGTCTCTCCCTAAATGGGGTCCTTGAAGTCATTTTTGGCCGGTTGACTTTTACCTTTTGTTTCTGTGTTTTAGAGAAACCCTAAAGTCAAAACACCGGTCAAATCCTAAAGTCAAACTTCAAGAACTTGCCAACTGACACAAAAAAACCCGGTTAATTTATTTCAACTCTGTTTTTGAAAGAGCTTTGATAACGTATTACCATTCTCACCTTCATCGTCTTATGATATATATGAAGCGCCCTGAGTGTGCATGAGCCAAAAGAAATACTATTGATGAAAGAAATAATATTTAAGTATTTTAGAAAGTAACCTATCTTTGATGATGCTTCTGTTATAATTAGCTTTTGTATATTAACCTAAAGAATGAAGCCACAGATGTGCGCACCAGTATGAGTTGCCATTAAGACCTCAAGCCCCTTATTCTTAAAAGGGTGTTGATAAAGTAAAATCATTCCCGAATGAGATAGAACCTTAGCCAGTGGGGGGGGGGGAGGGGGGAACCAGATTTATTACTTTACACTCCTTTTTGCACTTCTAAGACTGAAAATTGGCATTGAGTGTTAAAATGAAAAATTTCCATTGTGGTGATTGATGGTCTGAGCCAGCAATGGAACTTTGAAAACAAATAGGAGGGTTATCTATTTTAGGTACCAGTTTCACGTTTTATATAGCATGCCAACTTGTTGCTACCCTCATTTTGTAATCAATTTACTTGCCTTATGAGTGCGATCATAGCTGTGAACATTCTGTACTATATTGGTTGCTAAGAAGAATAAATCCTTCTGTTTTCTCTTTAACATTTAAAATATCTCAATGCACATGATATAATTAAACACTAACAATACCATGACTGCATAGCTACTATTAGCTGCTATTGCATGCTCCTAGATGCTAGAACTTACTGGGCATGTGGTATACTAAAGCAATACCCATTAGACAAGGGCGTTTTACTTCTTCCAGACACCAGAAGAAGTGGCCTGCAATTATTTGAAAAGAGACACAGAGACACCTCTGGCTACCTAGAGTTCTTCTTGTCTTGACCCAATTTATGAGAAAACTCCCAGTTGGGACTTTATCTTGCAAATGGAGCCACAGTCAAGATGGATCAATAATATTGTTTGGCTCTGCAAAGCCATCTGTGCTCTTTTAGGGTTTAGACAAGCCACATGTTAGAAAGCAACACTGTTTTTTATGTAGTTCGTATATATTACCGTGACACAACATTAATATGGTGTCTGTTAAAAGAGGTGTAACAAACTTGGTTATATATATCTAACAGTTCAAATGGGAGTCTGTTCTAAAATGTCTGATTTGAGGTTTGTCCTTTCTGTCTTTGGTTTACTCAATTTATTTAGAAATATTTGAAATACACAATCGTGTGAAATCACTTTATAAATTAAGATGGGAAGAAAGTAATTTTCAATAATCATCTATCATCAGTGTGATTGCTAACTACATCAAATCTTGCTAACCACCCAGCCTCAATTAACTGTGTAATTGCTTTGTTGCCCTCCTGGACCTTGTAGGCCAGGAGAGTGGCAACACTTATGCATTTGAATAATTATGGAAGCTGCAGGAAACTTCAACATGTTTGTAGTAAAACAAAACAAAGCAAATATGTTCATCACAAGTAATGGATCAGCAGTCATTTTATTAATCTATCCCCTTTGCGCATGCATAATTTCTCTCTTACTAGGGTTTCATCTGTTCCCATTTTCCTTGATTCAAATATTTAATTAAAGTTCAGACAACCATTCTTCTGAGTGTTTTTCTTCCGTCTCTGGCCTTTGTGCATACCTCTTTGAGAACACTATAACGAAGACACTGTGTTCCAAAGCGCTAGTGATGAAAGTAACTTCTTTCTTCTGGCTTTGTTTAATTTCATTTTTGGTTTCTAAAATTATTTCTATGTTGTATATTTAAATAGGGTCCATATGCCAGCATTAAAAAGAAATAGGGACAATTTCCTTTCTGTAAGCATAATTAATTGGGGAATAAGGTGCAACAACAACAGAGAGCTGAGGAGTTTCCTTTTTTGGGGTGGGGAGATGCTGGGGCTCTTTTCTAAATGTCTATCAAAAAGGTCTTGTAATTAGACCTTTATCCTTGTTTCTCATTGTGGATGCTGCAAATGATTCATCCTGTCGTTCCTATAAACATTTGCCACATGTGTAAACTTAGTTTTTCAAGTACCTGATTTCTTGCAATGTTTCTGGCTGACACGGAGAACCATCTTATGCTGGCTCAGTGCCACGTGGGAGACCTACTTTAGGTTATATTTACTGGTAATTAACTCCACAGGAATGATTCACTTTTAATTTCGAATTAGCAATGATGCGTCTAAAAATGCCTTATGAGGGCACTAGCTGGGAGTGCTGGAGTTAGTGCTTCTACAAATTAAGTTAATGGAGATTGTGTTCTTATTTAAATGAAACCACATATTATCCACTCAGGGATAAAAAAAAACCTTAATTGCTGTCGTGGGCTGCCCTACATTGCCTTTTCTACTTTTTTTCTTTAGGCATATGCCTTTAAAACATGCCCCATCCCCCCCTTACACTTTAATGGCTAAATTCTAGGATGTAATAGGTATTGTTCCTAGCACTCCTCTCCTTCCAAAATGCAGTATGGGCATAAACAAGAATTCTGTTTTGTACAGAGGCCTCCATAGCTGGTTTTTGTTTTAAACACTTTAGGGAGATTTCCAAGGTCAGACAAGTTCCCTTGTGTCTGAGAATTAGGGAGAAAGATTTCTTTCGTGGAGGTATTGTTCTTTTTAGGAGGACCCGGTGGGAGGATGGGGTGGAGCAGAGGAAGGGGCTAGAGACTTACTTTAATACTCTGATAGAGATAGCCCTTGAAGAGATCTGCTTACCAGGGGAATGTTGGTCTGCTTTGGCCTTGTGATTCAGCGCAACCCTGTTCTTCTGATGACAACTGTACTGGTCAACATCGTTGTCTGAAGTGTAGCTTTTGTTCTGTTCTCCCAGGAACTCAAACAGTGCTCGTCTGGCTCGTTAGCAGTCCTGTGAACTAACCTGACTACGGGCATCAATGACACAAATTAAAATTCAAGAACACTGAGAAATACCATGGCTGTCCTTCACTTTTAGCCGTTTTTTAATGTTTGTGTGTTGTACGGCAAGAATGGAGCTCCAGATGGGAAGTCTTGTTCTGTAGAACAAGGAGGGGGCCTTTCTTTCCACTACTACTCTCCCTTTCAGCTTTTTTTTTTTTTTGAGGAAGATTAGCCCTGAGCTAACATCTGCTGCCAATCTTCCTCTTTTTGCTGAGGAAGACTGGCCCTGAGCTAACATCCGTGCCCATCTTCCTCTACTTTATATGTGGATGCCTACCACAGGATGCAGGATGGCTTGCCAAGTGGTGCCATGTCTGCACCCAGGATCCAAAACAGCCAGTCCCAGGCCGCCGAAGCAGAATGTGTGAACTTAACCGCTGTGCCACTGAGCCGGCCCCCTTTTCAGCTCTTTGAGGGGCCTTACATACACGTGTGTAGACTCAAACCCCAGGTCCAAGTTCTGCTCACATCTCGCTCTCAGCCAGCCACCTTGCCCACCTCTAGGAACTAGCAGCAAACACACAGAGGTCAGAGTATGGCCTGGAAGTGGCCTCAAGCCATTTGGGCAGGGAATTCCTAGGTTCCAGGTACCAGTGCCTATTGAGGGAGGCATAAGCTCCAGGTGGGCACATTTCCTTGGGACTCCTCTCCCTGTGGGAAGGGGAGTGGCCAGAGGAGGGTGGGAGCAGGCCCTTTAAAGCATGAGACCCAGGTTGAGATCCCAGTGTCTCGCATCGGGCCAGACCACTTTCACGCAGGTCCTTCTCAGGCATCCTTTCTTAGCTCCTCCCACCTGCAGGGACTCCTTAAACAGGTGCCACACATAGGGTTTCCCCAGATACTGAGTCCCATCAGGCCTAATGCAACAGGTAAGGAGGACGGTGAGGAGGGAGTGGGAAGGGTGTGGATGAAACAAGGTAGGTCAGAGGTTGAAGGTTGTTGAAGGAGAGTGGTGATGGGTACATGGGATGTATGGCCCAGTTCTCTTTACTGGTGTGTATCTTTGAGAATCTTCATGATGAAAAGTTAAAAAAAAAGTGAAGCCACACTGAGGGGGGAAAAAAGAAAGGAAGAAAGGAAGAAAGGAAGGAAGAAAAAAAGCAAATAAAGGAAAGTAATCAACGTGCCTTAAGTCATGCAGCAATTAAAGTTCACGCTGCTGTTAAATGGAGGAGCTGGGATTTTGTCTGACTTTAGAGCGTGAGGTGGAAACGACCATGCTGTAGGATAAAATCGGTATTTTTTAGTTGCGTGGAATTCCCTTTAGAAGGTGACCATTCTCAGTTCCCTAATCTCTCTCCCCTACATGCATCTTTCGCTATAGCTTAGTTGGTCCACACGCTGCCTTCTAAACATGGCCCATGTTCTGTGTCTGAGCCGTGTTCATTCAAGGACCTTCCTGGAGTGTCCTCGCATCTTATCGCCTGCCCAACCTCCATCTCTCCTTCCAGGAAGGCTCACTTAGTTTCTATCTCCTCATTAGAGCCCTTCCTCCCCGCAAACGTAAAGCTCTGCCTCCACGGAGCTCCTGCGCCACTCGATCTTACCGCATATTCTCTTCTTGTATTATCTCTGTCTTAATGTGTGCGTCAGCTTCAAAACTAGATAGGAAAGGTTTTTGGTTTATTTTTCAATCCTTTGATTTTTTTTTTATGTCAAATAATGTCTTTCTTTTAGTAGCCAGTTACCTGAAATATATTAGATAATTAATATATGTTTATAGTTAAAGAATGTAATTTTGAAAGAAAGAAGATTTGGTCTTTTCCCTTGCATGTTTATTTTTCTCTTAATGAAATAGACCCGAGAATAAATCCTACTTCCCAACTCGTATTTTGCCAGAGGATATCCCAGAATAATGATGTATGGGATTATGAGCCATGTGCATAAATCACATGCTGTCGTTGCTGTCATTTGGGGGAGATTTATGCTCCTGTTATCCAAGCTCTGTTCACACTAACAGAAGTAACAATAAGAAGTTTCAGTCCTAATTACTCCTTTAAATTCAAGGTCAAATTACTGCGTACGTGCAATTATTTCTCAGGGCCTTGCCTAGAAAAGCTGTGTATTTTTGATATGTAAAAGCATTAAACATTGCTAACTGATGGCCAGGTAGTTTTGGTAGAACCCTGAGAGAAATGTCTGTGGGAATGTCTTTACCTCTCCTTGTCAGTTCACCGGATGGTAGACCTGGAGATTATCCAGCCTAATTCCCTGCTGTTTTTGTTTGACAGAAAGTACTTTGATTTTTAATTTTTCTTGGTATTAACTAGGCCCATTTCCAATTTTTCTATTTTCGGGGAGTAGAAAATTATGTAGCATCCTTTGTATAGTAATGCTGTTACAGATACTCTGCTTTTAGCCAAATGAAAGTTCTGTGAGATATTGGCATGGTTGAATTCCTCTATTACTACAAAAATTTGTCCTTATGGAAATTTTATTTCTTGAAAATACAGTTTATTTTTTCCATCTGAAGATTAGTGTCTTTTTTCACAGAAAATTTGTAACATGCAGAATATAGAAGAAATTATATCATCCATATTTCCCCTTCCCAAAGATTGCCACTCTTAACATTTCACTGTACTCATCGCCTCCTTTTTTCTCTCTTCCTATATGTATTGAATTCTACATAATTATAGCATAAATTATATACTGTCGTATATTTTTATGTGTGTGTGTGTGTGTGTTTGTACAGTTATCTATACAAAAAAAAGGATAAGCAGAAGAAAAATGTTATAAAGAGAGGCCTAGAGACAGACAGTATTTGCTGCTAGAGCTTTTAGGATATGTTTAACTATAAGTAACTGAGTATTTAACTAAAAATGCCTTAAACAACGATGACATTTAATCATCACACAAATGAGAAGTCTGCAGGTAGGTGCTTCCAGAATTGTTCAGCAGCATCAGGATGTCATCAAGCACCCAGTTACTTTGTATCCTTCTGCTCCCCCAACCTCAAGGTTGTTGCTTCACAGATCCAAGATGACTGCTCTGATCACACGACAGCACCCAAAACAGAAGAGAGGGAAAAAGCCTCTCTTTGCTTGTCTCTGTTTTTCATAAGAGAGGAAACTCAAAGAAGCTTCCCCAAAAGACTTCTCTCATCTCATTGGCCAGAGTAGGTCACATGACCACCCCTAAAGGAGCTGGGCTGTGAATATCTGGCATTAAAAACGTTATCATGAGAAATCTATTCAGTGCTTGTCAACATAAATGATTTATGGTTTGCCATTTGTGCTGCTCTCTGTCTACCCAGTGGAGTTTGTCTCTTTTTCAGAACTTACAGCTGGCCTGCAGGTTAAAATAAGTAGGCCCTTGTGCAATTTCCAGTGTCTTGAAGTTGTTTATTTTAAGTCTGTTGCGTTAAAATAGGATCTTCCCTGGCCCCTATTACTTAGTTTTTGATAGTGAACAGATGGAGCATGTGGAAAACTGCAACCAGCCAGGCCTCTTTCTGCTTCTACCCTTCTCATAGCTGTGTTCTGACTGATTGCAAAAAGAGAGCTCCTGCTGGGGGTGGAGCAGGCGGAAGCCGAGAGCAGCTCTGGGGCTCCCTCAGACGTCAGCACTCATGCAGGACGGTTGTTTCCAGGTTATGGTCAGAACAAATTGGGGTGGCCAGTGAATAGCACTCCTTTTCACTTTCTGAGTTTTGAATCATGTGATAAAGAAGAACATGTAGTGTGCAAATGGTGAAGCACAATATCACCTCTGTATTGATAAAGGTGAGGTTAGAGGATGTAACTTAGGGTGAATGTCAAAATGGGCTTCCTAACTCCCTCCCTACCAGTCCAGTCCTTGGAATAAGCAGGTCAACTAGCTCTCATTGATCCAGGAAGAAAGGGAAGGAGAATGAGATTGCATCTCTTGGGCTCGAGACCTTGTTAAATTAGTTCCACTCTAATATGCAACATGGCTGTGGCTATCGCCTATCCACCAGATAACTCGCTTCACCTCCAAAGGGTAGAATAAAAGATGGGGCAAGAGTCCAGGAGCGTCTATCAAAAATCCCTTCTCATGGAGACCAGACGAATGAGGAAAGGCATTCTCCTCTGAAAGTATAGACCCTGAGATACTGAACCAGGGCGCAGTCAGGAGGGACGGCCAGGCTGATGGTGTAGTCATTCAGATGAGCCCTGGGCCTGTTTTTCTACCCAGTTTTATCAATTAGAGAGAATGCCTCCCAGTTTCTGTAAACAGGTAAACTGCCAGTTGTGTCAGGGAGTGCCAGCCAGGCATCGTTTAAACTAGACCCCAAATGCAAACCTAAGCTGTAAACAAGTGTAATCCAGCTCCGGGAAAGAATATTTTTGCCATATTCTGAAGTATGATTGAAGAAGGAGATGCTTGGTTTGCAGAAAAGAAGGCTATATGGAAAGATAAAGTTGTTTTTAAATATCTGAAAGGCCAGAATAAAATAAATGATAATAAAAAAATAATAAATGAAAAAATGAAAGCAGAATAATAATGCCAGCTTCCATTTATTGATAACATATTATGTCAGACGCTGTGCTATGCACTTCATACATGTTACTTTTCCTGATTTTTACAATGACCCAAAAGGCAGGTATTACGACTCCAGTTTTATAGCTGAAAATGCTGATCCTTTGAGAGGCAGACGTGCCCAAGTACACACAGCTGGCAAGGGAACTCAAGTCGGGCTGACTTCAAAGCCTGGACTTGTAAACACAACACCCAATTCAGGGGAGGGAGAAAACGTGTGTGAGGTGCGGTTCTAGAAGCAAAATTTGGCTCAGTGGGTGGGAGATAGATTTCAGTTTAATATGAAAAAGAACTCTGTCTCAATTATAAATGCTCAAAATAGTATGGGCTGTCTCAGGAAACTGTGACTTTCCTAACACTTGAGGAATTCAAGCAGGGTGTGGAGGACAAACTCTGGAAAGGATGTCTGTATTATGTGGGAAGTTTTATCAGATCAACTCTGAGATGCTTTTCAAGTCAAATTTCTAGGATTATATAATATTTCTTCTTCTGCATAGAAGTCACATGTTTCTTGCCCTGGGCTTATAATATTTCAAATGATTAGTCAGAAAGAATGTGTTTGGCAGAAACCTTACCCACACTGTCCAATAGAGAAACAAGCCTCGGTGACTAGGGATGTCCCTCCCTGGGCACAGGGACATGAATATTCCACATTGTTGGTGACTTTGTCCCATTTCTGCTGCTCTCTGTTCATCTCCTTTTTGTTCTCACCTTATTCCTAAACACTTTTAAGGAAAATAGGCTGGACGAAGTGCATTATCCTTAAAATTCTCCAGCTAAATATTAGGGCCTTAGATACTATTTAATTCACGTAAGAACTTTTATAAGCACAACACTTTTAAATACTTTGTTGGGAGTTGAACAGATTTTAGAGAACAGCATTTGGATGAGAAATAAGCTATTGATGGCTCCTATGTAAGAGCTACCTTTGATGAAAATTCCTGGTTAAGTTTTCCTCACTTGACAAAGTCCCAAGTAGATTTAACCCAAAATCCACTTGTATGTTCAGAAATGGCAGAGCACAGTGACAATCTGGCTCCTCCCAATGTTTCGACACAATGGGAGATAGATTGAAATACTAAAAATTGGGGCCGGTCCCCTGGCTGAGTGGTTAAGTTTGTGCGCTCTGCTTTGGCAGCCCAGGGATTTGCTGGTTCAGATCCTGGTCACGGGCATGGCACTGCTCATTAGGCCATGTTGAGGCGGTGACCCACATGCCACAACTAGAAGGACCCACAACTAAAATATACAACTATGTACTGGGGGGGATTTGGGGAGAAAAAGTAGAAAAAAAAAGATTGGCAACAGTTGTTAGCTCAGGTGCCAATCATAAAACAAAAAGAAATACTAAAAGTTACCAATACAAAGCTTAATACAGAGTCATTTTGAATTTGTTGGAGACCAATAATAGACTCTAGTGTATGTAAACCTGAAACCGTTAGACATTGAACTTTCCAATTTACTTGAACAAAATTTTAAAACTCTTCAATTTATAAGCATTGAAATGTCTGGTATTAGGATACGAAAATGATGCCACTGATCTTCTTGTTTTACTAGGAGTGAATATGGCTTTCTTTATTATTTTTATCATCGTTATTGTCGTTATCATCATCATTGTCATCGTCATCGTGAGCGTCATTGAAAATTATTCACCAAAAGTTGAACGCACAGCATTGAGTTATACATATGTTAGATTCTGCTGTTTAACAAACTACCCCGAAACAGTGATTTAAAACAACAGTCATTGATCAGCTCACATTTCTGCAGGTTAGAAATTTGGATGGGGTCCTTTGGGTGGGTCTTCCGCTGGTCTCAGCTGAACCCATCTTGAATCTTCAGTCAGCTGGTAGTATATCGTGCACACACCTGTCTGTGCTGCTGGCTGGGATGGCAGCTGGATGGCTGGGCCAGCCCAGGCTCATTCACACGATGGTGGTCTCAGAGTCACGTTTTTGCTTCTGCTATATTTGCTAATCTGTACTGATCAAAGCAAGCTATAGAACCAACCCAGAGTCAAGGGGTGGAGGAATATAGTCCATCTTTTGATGGGAATATCTTCAAAGTCACATTGCAAGAGTGTGGATACAGGGAGAGAAAGGATTTGTGGCCATTTTTGCAATGGACTGCAGTTATTAGCACATCATCTTTGTTCTTAAGGGTCTTAAAAATCTCATTATGGAGATAGAATAAATAACTAGCTGCCCTAAGTATACGTGCCCCAAAAAAGTAGAAAAGAGTGGTGAGAGATCAGTGAAGTCAGGATGGCTTCACCCAGGGTGTGGGATTTGGAAGAATGTAGGAGAGTGAAGGTCATTGCAAACACAGAGAAAGGCAGAAGCAAAGACATTGTGTTAGTTTTCTATGGTTGCCATAATAAATTGCCAGAAACTTTGTGGCTAAAAATAACACAAATTTATTATTTTACACTTCTGTAGGTCAGAAGTTCGATACAGACTCACTAAGATAAAGTCAAAACGTTGGCAGGTTGGTTTCTTTCTGGAGGTTGTAAGGGAGAATCCATTTCCTGCTCATTTGAGTTGTTGGCAGAATTCAGCTCCTTGCACTTGTAGACTGAAGCCCATGTTTTCTTGTTGGCTGTAAATTGACAATGACTCATTGCTTCCAGAGGCTGCCACTTTCCCCCACTCATGGTCTCCTTCCTCCATCTTCAAAACTATCAATGGTGGGTTGAATCCTCATATCACAACTCTCTCACCTATTTTTCTGCCCCCTTGCACTTTTTAAGGATTCATGAGATTGGATTGAGCCCACCCAGATAATCCAGGATAATTTACCCATCTCAAGGCCCTTAACTTTAACCTTAATACAAAGTCCCTTTTGTCATGTAGGCTAACATAGTCATAGGTTCCAAGGATTAAGACATGACATCTTTCGGGGAGCCATTATTCTGCCTACCACAGACGGAAGCAGAAGTCTACATGATGTGTTTGACTGCAAAGAAAAAAGTTAAAATAGGGAAAATGAGGTGGGAGGTAAGATTGTACAGATCCAACCACACTGCTTATACTTATCCTACTTTGGCGCCAGTTTTATGACTGGTCTCCTTAGGTCGATGCCTTCCTTGACTAAACATAAAGATCTTAGGCCTTCTTAGTGATTCTGAAATTTTTTCTTCACATCTTTATTAATCAAGAAATGTATACCAAGTTTTAATTTTTAGTGTTTGTATTAAAAAGTGATATTTTTTAAAATAGAAAATTATACTTCAAATATACTTAAAAAGCTATATATCCTTTTCCCACCTCAGCCTTCCTGATATGCAGGCCCACTGTTGTCTTTCTACTTTCCACCACCACGAAATAGGGTTCTCTCTGTGAGACACCTCTTCTGTGCTGACACTACAGTTGAGCTGACAACTTTGACTTCATCTACATTATTTGTCAACCCAGGAAGCTACCAGACTTGTCTTTGAAGCGCACCATCATCTTCAGGACATTATATAAACTGCATTTGTTTGTGGGAGCCTGAAGCTCATTTTTATATGACACTACCGTATTTACAAATATAGTAAAAAAAAAAACCTTTTAATTATACAATGGTTTCTTATTAACCAATAGCATAGACTCGTGTGGAACATTATGTCTCTGACTAGACTCACAGTCAAATTTTTGTTTTGTCCTCTTTGGACTGAATTTCCTCTACCCAAGTTTGAGTCTGCAGTGTCGTTACAAAAGGGATAGAGGACCAAGCCTATTCTCAGGGATAGCAACAAGCAGCCCAAAGAAGGTTCTTTGAACCTCTGAGCTGGGGTGGAGATTAAAGGAGGAATGCTTTTTGTCTCAAATACTATCTTCTTTCTTCTTAAAAGAAATGAGTCTTATTTTACTCCGAAAAATGTAAGAACAAGAGAACTCATCTGCAAAGACGAAAATCTGAAAGCATAAAGGAACGGTAATTTGCTATAGCTAAAAATAGACCCCACCTTGATGCATTTACATCACGTGGGTTTTAGCAGCGTGTCCAGGCTTCATCTGCAAAGAGATGACGTCAGAGCCCACAGTTGAGAATCAGATACAGCTGGTTTTAATGTGCTTTGCTTCTAAGTTGAACACGTTTTAATAATTTCTCCTTTAGGCTCTCCCCACAGACATAACAGGAGGTATAATTATTACATTTTTGGCTCCAGTCACTTATTGCAAGACTATTACATACCTGTGTAAACTATATAGTCACCGTCCCTGACTTTAGCGACCTAGGTACAGTAGCGGTGAGAAGCACAAAACAAATAATTACACATGTAGTTCTTTCATTACAGTTGGGATAAGTGACAAGAAGAAAATGTGAAGTGCTATGAACATTTATAAAAGGAAGAACTAAATTAGTTTGGGTATCAGGAAAGGCCTTTCTAAGAAAGTAACACTTAAGAGACCCAAACAATGAGTTGAAGTTAATCACCTGATGCTGAGTTGGGAGCAGGAGAGGGAAGTGAATTCTAGGTGCTATCTAGACAAAAGTATCCGCCCATCTGAGGTGAGGGCCATATTTCCACATTTTGCTTTGCTTCCATCCTTTAACCTGGAAACTGTAGACCCAGGAGATTTCAAAGTGTCTTTCTAGGTGAAGACAGATTTTTCTCTATGAAAAACTTCCTGGGAGAAGCGGTGTCAGCAGCAAGTGACTCCCGTTCCACTCTCTTATATTGCTGTTTTTTCGAAGAATAATTTTCACTTTAAAAAGGTAAGTACAGAGCTAACGTATGAAATTGAGTTTCCGGTTCAATAAACATTTCACATCTAAATATTTCTTTTGTTTTTATCTTCAAGTCAATCTTCGGCATGATTGCTCAGCCAGCCTCCACTGCACTTCAATTCCAATGGCCACAGCCTGAAACTTGTCGTCACCTAAAACAAAACCTTAAGATTCAAATAATTTCCTCTTTGACTACAATCTTGTATCCTTTCAGATCTCTCCTTGGACAATGTGTCTATACAAGTTCTTTGATTTTATTAAGACCTCTCTCAACTCCTTGAATCCTCCATATTTTCCCAGTATCCTGCTCTCTGTGTTTCAATTTCTGTCTGATCCAACTTGGACAACGTGATCTATCACTTCAACCCCCTTGACAGCATGCTTGTCTCAGCTTGACCCTTTGCATTTCTTGTGTACCCAACTGGCATGAACCCAACAAGCCATCCAAATGTTGGCCCTCCACACCCCTGTGCCTAGACTGATGAGTGGAGGGTCTTTGCTCTGCACTCACTGAGGGTCTGCCTCCATGCTCTTACAAGTCTCCCAGTGGTATTCCACTCTTACTTGTTGCTCAACGTGGTCAACCTGGTGGTGGGAGGTGAGGGGAATTTTCTGTTCTTCCGGTTAAGCTTCAGTTTCCAGAAGGTACCATGTCCCTGGGTCTGAGGGTGTCTCCTTTTAGTGCTCCTACCCTTCCCACAGTTGTAGTTCTAGCTCCATCATGTATTCCTTCCCTTCCCCCCAGGTCAGGGAGTTTTTCCTATAACCTTCCCCAGCTGAAATGCAGAAGGGCCCTAAGAGTGACATTCCCTCCCACCTCCTTGAACACCAGGAACTGTCAGCTATTTTTCTCTTACTCCTTTACCTTTTGAATGCCTTCTCTTTATTGGCTTCTGTTCCACGAGTTTTAACATGCTTAAGTCCTTCACGGCCAACATTATTAAATGAATAGTCTACACTCCCTGAATCTATTTTCTCAGCACTCTCCCACTCTTAATCCTTTCCAATCTGGCTTCCACTATTCCTCTGACATTGTTCTTGTCAAAGTTTCCCATGGCCTCCATGTCACATAATCAAATAGACTCTTGACAGTCTTTATCTTGATTGGTCCATGGTCAGTGTTTGGCACTGTAAACTGCGATCTTCAGGGACCAAACTTGACCTGCTGCATCTTTCCCAGATCATCTCTGCAAAATAATGACTGAGAGACAGGAAAACAAGTGCCAGAAGAGTAACCAAGCCAGCCACACCTCAGCAAGCAAACATTACAGTCAATTATTTATAGCACAGCATAAATTTGCTCTTGAAAATTAAAGATGAAGATGATCGGAGGCATCTGGCTATACTAAACAAGCAGTGCACAGTGGAGTCAAAATGGGAGGGTTTTCTTTGCTTACAGGTATTCTCATGTATTTATCATTCGTATCTATTATTGAATTTATTATTCATATCTATAATGTGCCTTATTTGTAGTTTGAATTAATGTAATTTGAGTTAATGTTGAGGTTGAGTAAACAGTGGATTAAATTTCAAACATAATCCTTTGACTACGACTACGATTTCTTCCGGAGCTTTATGACGTGCGTACATTTATTTGATTGCTAATCTCTAAGTGCTCCTCTTTCTGCATACAGGTGACCAGAAATAATATTTCATTGAAAAAAGCTGCCATCGTTTACTCCTTCCGACACAAATTAGCACAAACTGCCTCAGCACATAAAGACATCGTTTCTGACAATGAAGATAATTAATACAGAGTAGTTTTCATATTGAATGCAAGTTAAAATGTAATTTGAGAAAGCCATTATTCTTTCTTCTGTGACTTGTTACCTAAAGAAAAAAGATAGGTGGGACAGTTGTTAAAAGCACAGGCTTTTGAGTCCAACAGTCACTGGCGTCACCACTTCCTAGCTGTGTGACCTTGGGCAAGTTACTTAGTGTGTCTGAGCCTCATTTTCTAATGTAAAAACAGTAATTCAGGGACTTCTGTAATGTCTGAAAATAATTTTACCTAGTGCCTAACATATCATAAGTGCTAAATAAATGGTGGCTATTATAACTCAAAAGACAAATTTCTAGGGACAGCATCTTAAGGCATTTTCTCTGCCTACACGGAATGGCCTGGTCGAGGATAATTCAACAATGCATCCCAGTCTCAGGCTTAACAATCCCTTTCGGTTTCAGAAGCTTAGTCCAATTTAGCCATAAGTGTTGTCTGAGAGAATTACAACTAGTATTCCCATTTGTTCACAACAAAATTGAGGGGGAGGTACAGAGATTTCCCATATACCCCCTACCTTGACACGTGCATAGCCTCCCCCATTATCAACATCCGCCACCAGAGTGGTACATTTGTTACAACTGATGAACCTACATTCATACATCATAGTTACCCATAGCCTATAGCTTGTATGATGATTCACTCTCCATTTTGTACATTCTGTGGTTTTGAACGAATGTACAATGATGTGTACATATCACCATAGTATCATACAAAGTGTTTTCACTGCCCTAAATATCCTCTGTGCTTTGCCCATTCACCTGTCAACCCGACCCCCACAAAATAGCATGTTTAGTTTTGTAAGTAACTGCCAAACTGTCTTTCAAAGTGGTTGTGCCATTTTGCATTCTTACAAAACTAAACATGCTTTTACTATATGATCCAGCAATCACACTCTCTGGTATGTATCCAAATAAGTTGAAAACCAGTGTCCACACAAAAACCTTTGCATGAATGTTTATACCAGTTTTATTCATAATTGCCAAAACTTGGAAGCAATCGAGATGGCCTTCAATAGGTAAATGGATAAACAAACTGTGGTAATCATACAATGGTATGTTACTCAGCGCTAAAAAGAAATGAGCTATCAAGCCAAGAAAAAACATGGAAGAACCTCAAAAGCTAAGTGAAAGAAGCCAATCTGAAAACGCTGTACGTACCCCAGGACTCCAACTACATGACATTATGGAAAAGGCAAAACCGTGGAGACAGTAAAAAAATCAGTGTTTGCCAGGGGCTTGGGGAAAGGAAGAAAAGGATGGATCCTTTGTAGCACAGGGCGTTTTCAGGGCAGTGAAACTATCCTGAATGTTACAGTAGTGATGGACACATCATTTTATGTCAAAACTGGTAGACTTTATGAGGCAAAGAGTGAACCCTAATGGAAACTATGGCCTTCAGTTTATAATAATGTGTCAATATTGGTTCATCAAATATAACAAATTTACCACACTAATGCAAGCAGAGGACAGTGTGCCTGTTTGGGGAAGGAGGTAGAGGGGTATGTGAAAACTCTCCGTGCACTCTGATAACCTTTTTGTAAACCTAAAAGTGCCCAAAAATATGTTAATTTAAAAAACTCTTAAATTGTCAGATCTATCTCCTTATAGGTTTTGGGGAAGAATAACGCATATTAGTGGAAGAATGAATCTCTATTCTACTTCCTTCGACTTACAGAGGCTGCTGGGAGTGGACAGTGCAAAGAGGGAAGGGATAAGACCTCACAGCCTCTGCCAGTTCCTCTGAGACTCCAGGTGGGCAGCCATCTGCCTAGCAGAGCACAGCAGTGTGTCTCTGGACGTGCCAACGAAGGCTGAGTGCCAAGTAGGGAGTAGAGAGATAAATCTCTCTGCAAATCAAGTCAGGGGACTCTTGATGTCGGAGGGCATGGAGAGAGAGGGTGCCAGGCTGTAGAAAGGAGGCTGGATCCTTTGGAGAAAGGTAAGCAGAAAGATTTTAAGTACAGGATGCCTAATTTCTACATTCAGTTGCTTTTGTTATTGCGGTATAAAATCTTCCTGCATCCTCAAACCTTCAGTAAAATCTGCCAGCCACTCAACTGTTTACATGAGTGGTTTTGTTTAAGAACACTATGGGGGGGGACACAGATCAATGGAGAGGGGTGAGGAGAAGAGGAGGTAAGCCTCCACTGAATTTCCATGTGTGGCAGAAGCATGCAGTTGAAGCCAGAAATGACCATAAAAACACAAGCCTCTGAGATTTTGCACAAACCTTAGGGAGAGCAATGAGCTTCCCACTGAATGGAGGGTAGGGCTCGACATAGTTTCATGTCAGTCTCAGAGGATAGTGTGATTTCAGTTTATATCTGGATTACCTGTCTCAAAGACATCTGGTTTCTAAGTTACACTCTTTCCTCTCTTCAGTCAATGTCATCTTTCATGTGTGTGGGTCAGTGTGAGGCAGCTATGGTTCAGCGACATTGTATGTCTGATCCCAAAGAGGATTTACACACGGTCGAAAGCTGCTGTTGAGTTTATCCTACTCCAGGCAGTATAGTGACCTATGCACAATCCATTTTAAAAGTTAAGAAATCGAAGCTCAGTGAAGTTGTCAGGGAGCTAGTAAGTTCAAATTCACATTTGCTGACTCCAAACTCAGTGCTCTTAAAGTATTTTTCACTTCTGTCTTCATTTTGTGATGTAAGAGCATGTTAATCTGTTTGCGTGGATGATATTTTCTCACTAAAACAACTAAAGCCTTCCTGGCAGTTTTCATAGGGCTAAACAGGGAAATAAAAATAATTCTGAGATTTGAACTCTGGATGAACTTCACATATTTTTAGCAGACCTTTGTGGGTATTTAGCAGAGCCTGTACTGTTTTTGATTAAGACTGGAATTTCAATTGCATTTTGGGTTTTCAAAATGTATTTCCGTAATTTTCCCCTCCATCCTCCCACTGCTCCCCATCTTCTGCACAATAACTCTTTCAGGTAGATGCTATGGGCTACTTGACCAGCGTCCATACCCATTAGAGGCTGTGGCATCAGCAGCTCTGGCAGCAATGTACCAATTGGCTGGCCATCCCTCTGAAACCTTCCCACGCAGATTAGTTTCAGATGTAGCAGTGTAAGTACAGGCTCTGGTCAGAGGGAAGTTGTAAATAAAAGTGACAGCCTGTAGTTTCCTCATGTCTTTTGTTTTGAAATTTGCAAGCAGATTACTTGACGTGGTAGTAGTACTCTCCAGATCTGTCCCTTTGAGGAAGAAACACAGTTTACTTCCCTTTTCTTGATTTCAAGAGTAATTATACTCTCCTTAACAATTACATGCATTTTTTTCAACTGTGATGTTTATCACAAGTCCTATCTTGCATATCAACTTAGCAGTAAAGTGCCTCTATTAATCTTCACACTTTAGGAAGAGAAAATTTGTGCATTTTACTGGTGTATAAAAACAGGCATTAGCTTGTAGCATTGAAGGATGTAGATTAGTCAGATTATCTCTCTAGAGGAAGAGCATCATAGTGAAGGTTATAAGATGCCTACACACACACACACACACACACACACACACAGACACACACAGGCAGTACTAGATTAAAGCAAATTAAGCAATTGCCTATACCAGATCTTGCTAGACCTTAAGAACACTCGCTTCCTCTAATATGGAAATATTGACTTTTGATTGTTGCCTGTAGACATGTGATATTTCAATCACATGAATACAATTTTGGCAAATTTTATCATATAAGTGAAAGTGAAGTTTTCAATTGCTTTCAAAGGGGAGACATTGTGTTTTGGGATTTTCACCTTCAGAATCAATTGAAGTGGACATTATCAGATATCTATATAGAATAAATAAACAAGTCTAATTACCAGGGAAGTGCAAAATAAAAACTACAATGAGATATCACTATGAGTAACAAGACAGGAAATAACGAATGTTGGAGGGGATGTGGAGAAAAGGGAACTCTCATATACTGCTGGTGGGAGTGCAAACTGGTGCAGTCTCTATGGAAAACAGTAGGGAGATTCCTCAAAAAATTAAGAATAGATCTACCATACAATCCAGCTATTCCACTGCTGGGTATTTATCGAAAGAACGTGAAAACACAAAGGCATAAAGATATATGCACCCCTATGTTCATTGCAGCATTATTCACAATAGCCAAGACTTGGAAGCAACATAGGTGCCCATCAAGGGATGAATGGATAAAGAAGTTGTGATATATATACACAATGGAATACTACTCAGCCATAAAAGAGGATGGAATCTGGTCATTTGTGACAACATGGATGGACCTTGAGGGTATTATGCTAAGCTAAATAAGTCAGACGGAAAATGTCAAATACTGTATGATCTCACTCGTATATAGAAGATAAAAACAACAAGAAACAAACACACAGAGAAAGAGATTGGATTGGTAGTTACCAGATGGGGAGACAGGAGGACAGAGGGTGAAAGGGGTGGTTAGTCTCATGTGTATGGTGACGGATTGCAATCTGTCTTTGGGTGGTGAATATGATATAATCTACACAGAAATCAAAATATAATGATGTACACCTGAAATTTATATGTTATAAACCAATGTTACTGCAAAACAAATAAATAAATAAAACCATTATTTATCTAGGTAAGATTAAATATGTCTCACAAAACTGGATCTTCTCCTCAAACGTGCCTCCTCAGTCACTGTTTGAATCAATCAGATCCCACAGGAATGTGAGGATTTCAGTTTGTAATTCCCCTGACACATCAGTTATCCTCAGAGATGCTGGTTTACCATGGTTGTTGGAACACAGTAACTAAAGTGTAGGAGAAGCTTTATAAACACATTAAATCAAATGAAACACATTAAACAACATCAAATTGAATTAAATCAAGTTGTTCATAGATAGTAACCAATAATCAATAATAAAGATATGGCCATTAGAGAAAATGTTCAGAAAGAAGTGAATGTGACATGAACATGACATGTAATAAGACAAGAAAAGGAAATAAAAGATATACAGATCAGGAAAGAAGAAATAGAACTGCCTTTATTTGTGGTGACATGATTGTTATGTAGAGAATCCCACAGAATTGATTGAAACAAAAAAAACCCTCCAGAAACTAATAAGCGATTATAGAAGGTTGGAGGATGCGTGGTTAATATAAAAAAGTCAATTGCTTTCCTATCTACCAAAAATGAACAATTGGAAAAAAATGAACAATTGGAATTTGAAATTAAAAACAGGACGCTATATTTGCACCAAAAAAATGAAATGCTTATGTATAAATCTAAACATGTACAAGATCTATGTGAGGAAAATTACAAAACTCTGATGAAACAAATCAAAGAAGATCTAAGTAAATAGAACAATATTCCATGCTGATGGATAGGAAGACTCAATATTGTCAAGATGTCAGTTCTTCCCAACTTGATCTATAGATTCAATGCAATCCCAATTAAAATCCCAGGAAGTTGTTTTGCGAATATTGACAAACTTATTGTAAAATTTATATGGAAAGGAGAAAGACCCAGGAAAGCCAACACAATATTAGAGCAGAAGAACAAAGTTGGACAACTGATATTATGCAACTTCAAGATTTCCTACAAAGCTACAATAATCAAGACAAAACCAGCACTGGTAAAAGCATAGACAAATAGATCAACAGAACAGAACAGAGAGTCTAGGAATAGGCTCCTAGAAATACAGTCAACTGACCTTTCACAAAAGAGCAAAGACAATTCAATGGAAAAAGAATAGTCTTTTCAACAAGTGGTACCAAAATAATGACATCTGCATGCAAAAAATTAATATAGACACAAGCGTTATGCCTTTCACAAAAATTAACTCAAAATGGTCCATAGACCTTAACGTAAAATGCAAAACTTCTAGAAGGTAACATAGGAGAAATTCTAGGCGCTCGGGTTTGGCAATGAGTTTTTAGATACAGCACCACAAAGCACAATCCATGAGGAAAAATTGATAACCTGGGCTTCACTGAAATTAAAAACTTCTGCTCTTTGAAAGACACTGTTAAGAGAAGACAAGACACAAACTGAGAGAAAATATTTGCAAAATATATCTGATAAAGGACTGTTATCCAAAATATACAAAAAACTCTTAAAACTCAACACTAAGAAATGAAACAGCCTGATTAAAAAATGGGCCAAAGACCTTAACAGACACCTCACGAAAGAAGATATCCAGATGACAAATAAGCATATGAAAAGATACTCAAGATCATGTCATTAGGAAATTACAAATTAAAACAACAGCGAGATACCACTACACACTTATTAAAATGGTCCAAATCCAAATCACTGACAATACCAAGTGCTGACAAGGATGTGGAGCAGCAGGAACTCTGATTCATTGCTGATGGGAATGCAAAATGGCACAGTCATTTTTTTAAAAAATTTAGTTTAGTTGACATACAGTGTTATGTTGGTTTCAGGCGTGCAACATAGTGATTTGACATTTATACACATTATGAAATGATCACTGTGATAAGTCCAGTAACCATCTGTCACTGTACAAAGTTATTACAATATTATTGACTATAATCCCTATTCTGTATATTATACCCCTGTGACTTATTTATTTTATAACAGGAAGCTTGTGCCTCTTAATTCCCTTCACCTATTTGCCCAACCCCAAGCTAAACATACTCTTACTGTACAATTCAGCAATAATGCTTCTTGGTATTTACCCAAACTGAGTTGGAAATTTATGTCCACTCAGAAATCTGTGCGAATGTTTATAATAGCTTTATTCATAAGTGCCAAAAATTGGAAGCAACTAAGATGTCTTTCAGTAGATGAGTGGATAAATAAACTGTGATGCATCCAGGCAATGGAATATTATTAAGCATTAAAAAGAAATGAGGGGCCGGCCTCGTGGTCAAGCAGTTAATTTTGTGCGCTCTGCTTTGGCCGTCTGGGGTTTACAGGTTCGGATCGTGGGCTTGGACCTACACACCGCTCGTCAAGCCATGTCGTGGTGTCATCCCACGTAAAAGAACAAGAATGGCTTACAACTAGGATATACAACTATGGACTGGGGCTTTGGGGTGGGGGAGAAGAGGAAGATTGGCAACAGATGTTAGCTCAGGGCCAATCTTCCTCATCAAAAAGCATACCTTTAAAAAAAGAAATGAACTATCAAAAGCCATGAAATGACATGGAGGAATCTTAAACGCACATGGCTAAGTGAAAGAAGCCAATCTGAAAAGGCTACATACTGTATGATTCCAACTATATGTCATTCTGGAAAAAGCAAAACTGTGGACAGAGTAAAAAGATTACTGTTTTCCAGGTTTGCAGGAAGGGAGGGAAGGATGAATGGGTGGAGCACAGGGCGTTTTTAGGGCAGTGAAATTATTCTGTACCATATTGTAATAGTGGATACGTGTCATTATACGTTTGTCAAAACCCATAGAGCTGTACAACACAAAGGTGAACCCTGATATAAACCATGTACATTAGTTAATAATAATACATCAATATTGGTTCATAGACGGTAACAATTTACCACACTAATGCAAGGGGCTAATAATAGGGGAAACTCTGTGTGTGTGTGTGTGTGTGTGTGTGTGTTTGTGTGTGTGTGTGTAGGGGGCGTAGAGGCAGTTTAGGGGAACTCTGTGTATATATTCTCATCAATTTTTCTGTAAACCTAAATAAAACTTCTCTAAAAAATAAAGTCTATTAATTGACAAAAAATGAATTGGGGCTTGGGAAAGAACAAAAAGAGATGATTTGGAGATGAATGCTGTTTGTTTCACTCAGAGGTTAACTAGCTCTGGAACTCTCTTAGAAACGAAAACACTCTGGATTTGGGTTTGGTTTTTGAAACCTCATTGCAGATGGGAACTTTGTATACCTGGAGAATGTATGACTAGAAGATTCTAACTCACGGAAGGTAGAGTGTCTGCAGAAGTGATCAGTTGAGCTGACTGTAGCTCCTCTTTCTTCATGGCCTTCATTGGCTGATGTGGCTACCACTTGTGCCCGGGAGCTGACCTGGCTGCCACCCATGGCCACCCTAATCAATCACCTCACCCTTGTGATTGATGAAGTTTCTCTCTGGAAGTCTGGAGAGAATCCTTCCCCGACAAGTATCACAACGCTATTGGGCCCCTTTGAAGCTGGTCCCCATCTTTTTGTTTTTTTTCTTATAAGGCAGGACAAGTTTCCCCAGGACTAGGTCAGAATGTCAAGGTGACACTAGCCAAGGTTGCTCCCAAGAGCCCCTGTCTCTTCTGAAAATCAGCCACACGCCAGGAAGCTCTGGTATTTCAATCCTCTCCTCCCATCACCCATCATCAAAAGTTTGGTTTTGTGTCTCTCATCCAACTGTCCTTCAAGTTTGTCCCAGAGTTTTAATTCCTGAAACCAGTCACCGGTCAAAAATATTCATCTTGGGGCTGGCCCCGTGGCCGAGTGGTTAAGTTTGCGCGCTCTGCTGCAGGCGGCCCAGTGTTTCGTTAGTTCGAATCCTGGGCGCGGACATGGCACTGCTCATCAAACCACGCTGAGGTAGCGTCCCACATGCCACAACTAGAAGAACCCACAATGAAGAATACACAACTATGTACCTGGGGGCTTTGGGCAGAAAAAGGAAAAAATAAAAAATCTTTAAAAAAAATTTCATCTTTTACAAAGAGAAAAAGTATTTAAAAATGGGTCCCTCTCACTGTTTCTTGCAAGAAGCCCTGTTTCCTAGTGACTTGGTCACTCCTGCAAGCAGAGGTTGATTTGTCTCATCCTTGGACCCTCTTGTCTCACATGGGATGAGAGGTGACACACTTATCCCTTTAGCCTTCTATCTTAAAAAAAAAGAAACAGGTCTTTTTTAGTAGCATCAAAGAATATTTTCTGTGAGTTCACAGAAATTGCCTTTGTTTGAACTTAATGATTCTGAATGCCCCTGAGCCTCTTTTAAAACCTGTTATGGATTTATTATCCACTAATTAACTTACACTTTCTAAATCTAATTACTATGTGGCTTCCATTGTGCCATTATAAAGCTCATCTTGAGGAGACAGATGGAAGTGTGGTGGCCTGTCCTGGCCTTGGTAGGCCTGGTTTACCTCTCCAATTATACCAAGCTAGGACCATCTTTCTATTGTGGACTTTCTTGAGGGAGAGTTACTGACCCCTAAAATCTGTCTGCTGGTCTAGGGATTAAATTCAGAGGTGATCTGTAGAGATATGGCCCATATCCCTAAAAACAAAATTGATATTTTGGGCAGATTTCCCCTAGACTGGGAACCAGGGAGTGAAATACTGTATTTGTAAAATTACATATTTGTATGAAATTCAAACATGCCTATAAAACCATGCAGGTGTAAGGATGTAGGGTGACTTTTATGTGGCTGACAGATAGAATCAAATGGTGAAGTGAAGCAGGACGCTCAAAAAAAAAAAGAGGCCATGAAATAGGAACATAAGGATCATAAAAGAATGGTATTGAATAAAGTATGGTTTCAAGAAGTCAGGTCACGATTACTGGGGGCCAGGCCACAAATCCAGGTCATAGGAGAGACTGGAAGGGATGGTAAATGCCCTAAAACCTGGGCAGGCTCCTGCCTCAACCACGGGGCTTGAACTCGGTACAAAGCAACCTAGACATCATGACTTTGTGACCTGAGAGCACTTCATTCCTAGGTTTGTGGACTTTAGATTTGTGCTTCAAAATCCTCTCAGATACTCACTCCCTGCTATTGCACCCCTCCTCTTACCTCACCCCTGCATCCTCACACCTACCCCTTCCTGGGCCCCAGATACTACTGCTGCCTCATGCCATACTGAACATGTGTTTGCCTCTGTTTAGCAGGAAGGAAAAGATGTCAAAGACAAGCAGGACCTTGATAGGGTTTTCCCTCTTAAGTTATTCAGAGATTTGAAATACAGAGACTTTGGAGAGAAAATCTCTTGTTGAAGACAGACAGCAGGAGAACTGCTTTATTTCTGTGGTTCTCTGGACTCTCTCCTCCGAGATGGGGGAGATGATGCTGAGCCCCACATTTGTTTGGATGGTGAAGCTCCAGGGACATCTGTGGAACACACTGTTCCTGATTCTAGGGCAAGATTGCTGAGAGCAAAAAGTTCAGCCTCTAAAATAACATCTCTCTGGACAAGTATCTCTCAACTGGCAAAGGGCCTTGCTTGTTGGAAGGAGACCAAAGGTAACCATGGGATTCTGAACTTCAGCAAACAGAGAGGGCTTGTGGGTTCCAGTAGCTGCTTTTTTAGTTTTTTGATTTTTTTTTCAAGGAGAAGAATGGGCAGTTTTTATAAATTGACCAAGTTGTTGGCAGATTCTGAGTAATTATTGTCACTTGTGGATAGTGTCTGGCAAAATAGAGAGCTGATCAGAGCTAGTGATTGCTGGGGGCTCTGCACCCAACCTGGTGTCTTTCTCAATTGCTTTTTGATTTGCACGGAAACATGTTGATTAGCATAATTGAAATGCTATTATAATCTTTGAAATGTGAATTGGGGCTAAAGAAGACTTGATGTGAAAAGTAAACAAGATCTGAAATTAAAAACCCTACCACCTAGGAGGCACTTAGTGCCTTCATCCCTCCATTTCATATATAAGCTGATGTCTTCAATCCTTTCTCTTTGTAAAAACTTGTGAATAAGAAGGACATGAGGAAAATTTATCTACTGATCTCTTTTGATAAAAGAGAAAGATTTGTTTATTTGGCTAATGTTCATGAAGGACTTTTCACGGGAAGGTGCGTTGCTAGGCAATAAGAGAATGATGTAACTGTGCAGTGCCATCCTATGTCCCCAAGAAGCTTCCAGTGTAGTAGAGAGGATAAGGCAGGACATGATATGGGCATTCAGCAAATGGGTAAATAGGACACACTGGGAATGTGTAGGAAAAGTAAGATCATTTCTGATTGGAGTGAGCTTAGTGTTGGGGACAGAAAGGAAGCAGCATTTACTGAATGCCAGTAAGTGTGCTTGAGTGCTTACCAAGTGCCAACAGCGTGGCATGAGCTGCTATATGTCACCTTATGTAATCTTCACAACCATCCAAATAACAAGTAGTAAGTATTCTTAGACCCATTTTACAAGTTAGGAAACCAAGGCTCTGAGAAGTTAAGGAACTCGTCTAAGTTCAAGGAAATAGCAAGTGGTAGAGTTCGGACTCTAAACCATTTTTATCTGACTTCTCTGCTCTTTTCTCTATCCCACGCTGCTTCAAGGCCTTAGGGACAAATGCTAATTCCAGACAACATACCCGTTTTTCATAGGTGGAGAAGGTAAAGATGGGAAAGTATTCTCGCTCTTGCAGGTGAGAGAAGAACATGGAGAAAGTTGTGGACATGACAATGTATTCTCACTTCTGGTCATGGAAACTTATCAAGGCACCATTTCCATGAGGCAGACCCATGGAACAACTGGATGTAAAACACCATTCAGATAATCTGGAAGCAATCTAAGGCCTAAGTAGGAAATGCCAATAATTAATTAAAAACAAAAAAAGAATAATTAGAGCCCTTTTGTCTGGCAGTCACCTGAGAGCCAAATCACAATTCTGGCTCTGCCATTGACTTCCTGCAGCTCCAAGGCCCCAGGAACTGGATTGTTCTTGCGTGTCTTGACCACACTCCTCTTTGGAATCCTTTAGGATCCTAATGAAGGATTTTTGTTGTTGGTTTGTTTTGCTAGTGAAGCAATCTTGTTGACTTTTCTCCTTCTTGTTGCTCTGCTTAGACTCCAGAGACAGAGTCACTCTGGACAGTTTGGAGCGCCTCCAGGAATGCTAACCTTCTCTGAAGGGGGTTGCTCTGAAGAGGGGAAATGCTTGCTTTTCAAAAATACCTCCTTAGGAAGGCCATCAGCTGACTCTTTTCTGCACAGTCCAGGAAATTTCATCCTCAGATAAGGGATTTGAGAATAGCCGGCTGTGGTTGCCTAAAAGACTCCACAAGGACAAATGCCCCAAACATAGTCACCCACATTACCGGGGGCCAAGGCCTCTTTGTTTATACTCCTTGAAGCTTTTCCTGCATTCCTATCCTATCTGTTCCAATCTCAGGCCCTATGCTGAGTCTGAAGGGATCATAGCCCCTGGAAGGATAGCTGGAATAAGCCAATCTATGGTGTGCCTTTTTCTTTTTTTTTTTGTTAGGAAGATTGGCCCTGAGCTAACATCTGTTGCCAATCCTCCTCTTTTTGCTTGAGGAAGATTGCCACTGAGCTAACATCTGTACCAATCTTCCTCTATTTTATGTGGGATGCTGCCACAGCATGACTTGATGAGTGGTGCCATGTCCCTGCCTGGCGTCTGAACCAGCGAACCCTGGGCCTCTGGAGTGGAGCACACAAATTTAACTACTACGCCACCAGGCCAGTCCCCCTTTTTCTTTCATTCATAAATTTGTTAGTTCTTTCATTTATTCATTCATCTGAGTGGGATTTTCTATTATTAAGAACTATTTGTTACATAACATCATTGTTTTTCTAACAACAAGTTATGGAGTACATGCTGATTTCCTTTGTTTTGTTCCTCTGAAGAAATGTGAAAGCAGGGTTTCTAAAGACTTAAGTACTTTGATGAATGGTATTTTTACCCCCATCAGGTGGTTGGAACCCATTTAACTTGGAAACACTTGAAACTAAAGATGAATCAGTTTTCCCGCTTAGCTCTCCCCTCAGGATCTGTGACAGATCAAAGAAGAATTAAGAGAATGTAAAGATGTGGACAACTAACAGGTCAGGCTCAAGCGTGCCAGCTAGAATCCAAGTCCATCCAGCACACAACTAGGAAGGGAGCCCTCTCTTTGACAAACCCACGCTTCTGAGGGTTGTGGGTTGGTCTAGTTTGAATGTGGGTTGGTTTGAAATGCAAGTCACCTGGTGTGTCTTTCTTGTTCTCCACATCTCCACTAGTCAAATGGTACCATCCTTTGGTGTTTATATGTTAATAAAAGCTTTGCTCCTAATTATGTCACTAATACGTCTTCAGGGAAGATGGTGATATGAAAACTGTAACGAGAGTGCGTCAAGAACTTCATTATCAAAGGTGTATCATATATAAAGAGAACATTTGCTTATACCTTGAGGGAATGTGGGGGAGATTTTATCCTCCTTTATCAAATCAAATGTCAGTCAGAATACCATTTGGAAACAGAAGTGACTCAGTGCAGTTAGCAGGCCCCAGGCAAATGTGTGAAATACTTAAAGCTGGATTCAATGTCTCCCAGCATTTCTGGCTTTCCCTCTCCCTCACTTTGACAGTACCCTCTCTTCCCACAATAGCCCTTACTCATCTCTCTCTCTTTCCTTTTCCTTATCAAATTTCTAGTATCCAGAAATGATCCAAAACTTATTTCCTCCAGGGGGTAGAAATGACTCAATTTGATATTTCACTTATGGAATTTTGAATGTCATAAAAAATAAAAAGAATGAAGATTTAAATGCAGACTTTCATACATCTGGGAACTGGGTGGGAGAGTCTTTAAGGGACGAGACTTCTGAAGCCCCTGGAATCAAGTGGCTTAGGTGATCTAACTCATCCCTGCTGTTTGACTATTCAGCAGCATCTGATATATTGACACTGACCTTTTTTTAAAATAAAATCATCTCCCTTCTTGGATTGTCATCATATTTTATGGCTTTCCCCATCTCACTGTCCAAAGCATCTCAGATCCCTTTGACAGATCCATCTCGAATCAACCTCCCCTCAGAGGTCGGTCTCCGACCCTCTTTCTTTCTCTATACTCTCCTCCTGGGCTGCCTTGTCTGTTCTCACGGCTTTAAAGACCATCTTTGTGCAGATAGCTTGTATATTCTTATACCCAGCCCTCTGAGCTCCAGACGCATTCAGACGTTTACTTGATATGTCCAACTTGAGACAGCTAAATCAAAACCATTGCCATTTTACCTCTAAAACTTATTTCACCTCTTCACCTATCTTCCTTATCTCAATAAATGGCACCACCAATGAACTCCTGGTTTATTACTTATGCCCCAAATTTGAGAGCCCACTTTGGTTCCTCTCTTTTCCTCTTCTCCTATATCTACTACATCATCAAATTCCGTCAATTCTGCCAACCAAAATATATCTGAATCCATCAGCTTCTATCCATCTCCATTGCCACCATCCTAACTGATGCCATTATTATCTCTCTCCTAGGCTCTGCAATAGCTCCCTAACTGATATCTTTGCCTCACTCCACCAAACTCTTATTCAACATAAAACAAAAGTGGGGAGGTTTGGAATGAATACTCTGGAATGATCCGACCTGGGTTTGAATCCTGGCTCTGCCACTTACCAGCTATCTGAATTTAGGCAATTTCTTTAAGTTTGCTGTGCTGCAGATGCTTCAGCTGTAAAATGATGGTCATGATTGTACCTACCTTATAAAGTTATGATGATTAAATGAGTTTCTTCCTTTTGAAGTGAGTAGAACAATGCCTAACATAGAAACCTCTTATTAACATGTAAATAACATCATGTCACTCCATGCTTAAAGTCCTTTAGTGGCTTCCCATGTTCCTGAAATAAAATTCAAGCTTCAAACCACACCCACTATGTCCAGTGTGACCTGGCCCTGCCTTCTACTCTGACCTCATCTCAGTCCCCTCTCTGCCTCCCTCACTGTGCTCCAGACACACAAGTCTTCTCTCAGTTTCTCAGACACACCAAGCTCTTTGCTGCCTCTAGGGCTTTCCACTTGCTGTTCCCTCTGCCTAGAAGCTCTTCCAATGCCTGGCTCCTCCACCTACTTCAAACTCAGCCTAAACGATGCTTCTTTTTTAGCAACCTCCTCTGGCCACTGTATTTCAGGGAGGTCCACTTTTTATTCTCTACCACAGACACCTTGTTTATCTCCCTCCTATCACTTATCACAATATTTAGTAATTTTATTTGTTTTTGTTTTCTGCCACCCTTACCAAAATTTAAGCTCTGTGAAGGCAGGGCCATGACTCCTGTGTTCACTGTTGGATCAATAGTGCCTAACACAATGCCCGGCACATAGGAAGTGCTGAATAAATATTTACTGAATGAATGAAATGAATAACTATTAAGCCAACTGTGACCTTCAGTGGGAACTCAAGGATAAGCTAGAATCCAAGTTCTGCAGGATATATCAGATAACATACCAACAAGTTCTACTCACCTGACCTGCTTTGTTGTTCAATAAAGCAAACAAACCGTGGATAGTTGTCAGTCTAGTAAAGGAGAAAGAGTCCTGGACATGGAACCAGAAGCCCTGGATTCAGTCCAGAATCTGACTCTAACCAGCTCTGTGACCTTGAAAAGGCTCTACACATTTCAGAAACTCACTTGCTTATGGAGAATGAGAGCAATTAGAATAAACAACCCTTACGTGTCCTTCCAGCATAAACATTCTCTTTCAGATGCTACATTTTCTGTGCAGAGAAGATAAAACCAGTACACCATTTGGTTTTCATGGAGGAGATAAATCACATGCTGAGTTTTAGGAGAATCAAAAAATCATAAGCAGACATTTGGACAGATTCTCTTTGGGAGTATCTTAAATAGGTGGGAAGTCATTCATTCAACAATTATTTATTGACTACCGTATGCTCCCTGGAGTCATGCTTGCTGTGCTCTATCTGAGAGCAGCTCGTCTCTCTCCTCTTCATTGCCATAGCTTACACACACACACACACACACACACACACACAAACACACTCTCACCTACGTACATACACATCTTCTTTCACCCTAAGTTTTTACTCTTGCTGTGTTGCCTAGCAAAATCTCTCTTATATCAATTTATGAAGAAAAAAAATCCCCAACCCCATCAGATATGGACCATTAGACTATGCATCCACCATGAACGGGAAGGCAGATTCTCCACATCTTCAGTCCCATTCACTTCTAAAGCCTTTGAGATGCCTGGGTCCTGCCCAGAATCTCTACAAGAGTCTCCATTCTCTTCTTCCTCCTCCACGTGTTCAACCACTTTTTCACAAGAACAATTTAAAGCTATTTTTGAGTTGGCTAATAATATCTATACTATAATGTTATTAATATTAATAATATTAATGTTGAAAGGATATAATTTTTATATATTTTGTGACATAATTGTACAGTGTTTTGGCTACATTTAGGGATAATGTGCTCTCCTAGGTTTGGTAAAAAGATAAGCCTCCATAAATAAGTATTCATAGGTGGTTAAGTAGGCAGATCTACTTAGGATTTACTCTCAGCAAATTTCAAGTATACAATATCGTGTTATTAACTATAGTCATCATGATGTACCTTAGATCCTCAGAACTTATTCAGTAAAATAAAGAGATGCCTCCATGCACCATCTCTTGTTGTCCAAATTCTACCAGTTCTTCAAGGACCAACTCACATGCTGCCTCTACTCTAAATCTTTCTTTATTTCTTTTTTAGGAAGTAACCTGCACTTCCTTTGAACTCCTGTAGCACTTCATTCATTCATTTTCTCATCTATTCAACAATTGTCCACTGCTGTAGACAAAAATCTCTGCTCTCATGAAGGTTATAATCTAATGGGGGGAGATAGACAAAAAAAATATATGTACATTATGTTAGATGGTGATAAGTGTCATGGGGAAAAATAAGACAGGAAAAGGGTATAGGGAGTTCCAGGATTAGGGGGAGAATGGTTGCAATTTTGAGGAGAATGGCCTCATGGAGAAATGATCTTTAATCAGAGACCTGTTGGAAGTGAGGGAGTAAGCTGGAAGAGTGCTCCAGGGGGAGGAAATGACAAGTGCAAGACCAGCGTGCCTTGAGAGGAGTGAGTGAGCCAGTCCAACAGGCGATGAGGACAGACATGTAATGGTGGGATGGGGGATGGAGTGCGGATCCTCTAGCTGTTAAGGATTTTGTCTTTTACTCAGAGTGAGATGGGAAGCAGAGTTTTGAGCAGAGAAGTAACTTCATCTGATTTATGTTTCAAAAGGATCGCTGTGGCTTCTGTGTTGCAAATAGGCTGGAATGGAAGCAAGAGCATTGTCAAAAGGCTAAGACCATGGTGGTAATGGTGGAAATGATGAAATATGGTTAGATTTTGCAAAAGTTTTGACAGTAGAGCTGGCAGGAAATCATTCTCAGATGTGGAGTATGAGAGAAAGATGGGGAAGATGCAGGAGGGAGCAGGTTTTGGGAAGAAGATTAGAAGTTCAGTTATGGACATGCTACATTTGAGATATCTATACGACATTTGGGTCAAGATGTGGAGTGGACAGTTGTATTTACGAGACTGGAGTTCACTGGAGAGGCCTAGGCTGAAGATGTAAATTTGGAAGCCGTATGAGTATAGGCGGTATTTAAAGACCAAGAGATCACCAAGGAATGATGCTTTTATCTGTGCCTCTTTTCAACATGTTTTCTATATTTTATTATTAGTTATAAGTTTCCTCTCATCTGTTACTAGATTAACTTTTTTTGAAGATAGGTTCTATGTCTGAACTCTCACAGGGTCTAGCCCAGAACCTGGCTCCGGGTAGGATCTTGGTAAATGATGTTAGTTTGAATCAATAAAACAAGTTAGTAACAGCGCAAGACAGAGTGTGATGAGGAGTTAAAATTGTGGTACAGTTAATGCTAAAGATTTTAGCAAATGATGTGCTCATTGTGGTCTGGGAAGGTCAGGCCCAGAACATGGGCACCAAGAGGGAAATAGGGGAAGGGAAGGATCTGGATAAGGCAAGTGCGGGAGAGAAAGGACCCCAGAGTTGGGAAAACAGGAAAATGAGACTTCTGGTGCTATGAAGACTATGTTACCTGAAGAGGAGACATCAAATACTGAATTTGGGGTTAGGCATTGGATAAGGTTATGCTATAGACTGAATGTTTTTGTCCTCCCAAATTCATATGTTGACACCTAATCCCCAGTGTGATAGTATTTGGAGATGGGGTCTTCAGTAAGTTATTATGTCATGAGAATGAGCCTTCATGAATGGAATTAATGCCCTTATAAAAGAGACCCCAGAAAGCTCCTCTGCCCCTTTCCTCCATGTGAAGACACAGCAAGAAGACAGCCGTCCAGGAACCAGGAATTGGGCTCTCACAGACACTGAATTCTCCAGTGCCTTAATCTTGGACTCTACAGCCTCCAGAACTGTGAGAAACAGTGTTTGTTGTTTAAGCCAACCGGTCTATGGTATTTTTGTTATAGCAGCTCGAATGGACTAAGACAAGTGAGAAGAATTAAGGGGATGGCTGAAGAAGGGAATGGCTTAAAACGGCAATTCTCAAACTTGATCCTGCTTGGAGGGCTTGTTAACACACAGATTAGTGGCCCCACTCCCAGAATTTCTGATTCCGTTGGTCTGGAACAGGATGGAGAATCTGCATTTCTAACAAATTTCTAGATGCTGTTCTTGCTGCTTCTTTAAGGTCTACACTTTGGGAATTACTGGTTTAGACAGAGAACAGGCATTCTTTTTCTTTAAAGTCAATGATATGGTAATTAATCACCTCTACAAGAGTAATAACTTGGTAATTATATTTTCATATAGTCAGAAAGAGTTTAAACCTAATTTTTATACACAGAGGGATTATAACAAGGCTGTGTTAGTTCATTCATTTTGTATTCAGTTTCCAGAGATATTAACTGACATTTAATAGTTTTATAATTGATCTGTATCATCTTGAATCGTTGGTACACTCTTTGATGGAGGAATGGAAAGTATTTCTGGAAGCCCAATGCACCTTCAATGTTTAATTTCTCTCACTCGTGGATAAAAATTGGGTCACTGTAAATTTGTGAACTTTTTCTTGAGATAATGTCAAAAGTCTCCAGGGAGTAGCTCACTTCCCTGGAAAAGAAGATAGGATTTGGGAAGTAAATTGGCAACATATACTTGGTATAAATACATGTAAGAAAATCATACTCTGATTCGTTAAGCTGTTTTCTAGAATTTTTGGCCCTTCAAGTTTTTATTTCAGTCTTGTAGATTAAAACGTTTTTTTCGGGAAGCCAACATTTTTGCCAGCCTTACTCAGCACCACCTCCACCTCTCCCTAGACTTTTCCTCAGGCGTTGGGTCAAAGCACAGCATACCTGATGGCAACATGCATCATGAGACTTGAAGTTTGTGGAATTGCAGAGCTAGAAGAGACTGCAGATATTATTGAATCCAAGTCCCCTCCTTCACATATTTATTTTTTCAAAACCACTTATTGAGGTCATGGTATGTTCCCAGTGCTAAGATAGAACCCTAACATACAATAATTATAATGGTAACAATGCCATTTAACATTTATTGAGAGCTTCCTATGTGCTATACACTGTTCCAATACTTTACAAGTTTTACTCTTTCAATAGCCACAACAAGCCTACCCAGTAGTTCTCTTATTATCTCTATTTTATGGATCAGAGATTGGCAAAGTATGGCGCGTGACCTGTTTTTCTAGGGCCCGTGAGTGAAGAATGGTTTTTACATTTTTAGAACATTGTAAAAAAAAAAAAAAGGAGAGCGAGAAAAAGAGAAGAATAAAATGCTACAGAAACTGGATTAGGCTTTGCAAAACCTAAAGTATTTACTACCTGGCCCTTTACAGAAATATTTACCGAGTCTTGTTATAGATGTGGCGACTGAGCCAAAAGGAAGTCCATTTTGTATGGACTATCTTTCTAAAGGCAGTCCATCTCTGGGAAGCACAGACTCTGCTTTTGAGTTGCTCACAACTAAGGCCCAGAGAGGTTGAAGAGAGTTTCCCCAGTTATATAGCCAATTACTGGTGGTGCTGAGACTTTATGCCAAGATTTCCAATTCAATGTTATTTCTACACAGGTACAGATACACCTCAAGATATGCTTCTTGATACACTCTCTAGAACAGACCTTAGAAATCATCAATTTTAAACATGTTAAACACTTGAATTCCTTCTACTTACTCGATGCAAAGTTATCTAGTGAGGAGAACTCCACGAGAGGTCAATTCGTCTTTGGATAGGTTTAGTGGTTAGACACTTGTCATCAGATATCTGGATAGTCGGTGTTCCTCATCCTGCCTTCTTGCAAGGTTTGGACTAGTATGAAGTCATCTAGCTCTAACTACCCGAGCAGTCTGAGAGATTTTCCGTAATGATATCTAATCTTTTCTTCTCTTTTTTTCTTCTATTGACTATGCTACCACATGGTTCTGTAATAAGTTTTAGTTTCCATTTCTTAGGTTAAAATTATTCATTGTAATATGCTGAAAATGTAAATAGAATGGATGATATACTCTGAGGAGCTCCAAAGTAAGTGTTGGGGCTCTCTGGGATAACTAGGGCAGTGCCCCAGGTATCATCAAAAGGAGTCTCTGTACCAAAAGGGCAAGCTCTTCATGTGCCCTACAGAGAAGCCAGCCAGGCCACATGTCCTCACCCACTCTTCCCATCTAGGGTTCCATTAACCAACCCTACTCACTGCTAAGGGAAGTGTCATTTCACTTGGGCTGAGGAAACACGATGCAGCCACCAATAACTGACTAGTCTAGATACTTACTTTAGATATGGGTAGCCAAGAATCAAAACCACTGGAGGAGAAACCAATAGCATGAAAGAGAGGCTCCAAAATGGGGGAAAAAATGGAGAAACTAAATCCTGAGGAAATAGAGTTAGCACAGGAAATAACAGTTGAATAAAATTCTATTTATGTATCTCCAAAAAGATTTGAGAAGATTTTAAACTCATAAAATAAGAATAGTTACTACGAAAAAGAAGCAATTAGAGAACTCTAAAGAGCTTTAGGAAATTTAAAACTTGATTTCCAGAATATCCCACATCCCTCAGTAAAAAGGTTAAACGGAGACAACTGACAACTGAATTGGCAATGGAGAACAGGTCTACCCAATAGAAATATAATGCAAGCCACATATATAATTTTAATTTTTCTAGAAGTCACATTACAATAGTAAAAAGAAACAGGTGAAATTAATTTTAACAGTGTATTTTATTTAACCCAAAATAAACAAAACATTATCATTTTCACGTGTAATCAATATAAACAATTATAAACTGGATATTTACATCCATTTTTTTCATTCTAAATGTTTGAATACTTGGTGTGTATTTTGTACTTACAGCACATCTCAATCCAGACCAGCTACATCTTAAGTGCTCAGGAGTCACTGCGGCAAGTGGTTGCCGTATTGGACAACATAGACCCAGAAGACTGAATTAAAGGAATTGTTCCAGAACGCGGTAAAAAGGAAATATGTGAGAAAAATTAAGCATCAAGAGGGATACAAATGTTGTCTCAGGAGTGAAAGAAGAGGGAGGTAGGATGAGTTACAGGCCGTTGTAGAAGTCTAAGTGAGACACTGTGAGGACTTGGCCAGGGAGGCAGCAATAGAAATGCAGATCAGTGAGAGGATACAGGCTGTGTCTGGGATGGAAGCATGGGGCTTGTTGACAGATTCCACGTGGAATCAGGAAGAGGAGGACTGAGGCGTAGTTCTTGGTTTTTGGCTTGAGCAATTTGGTGATCAAAAGTTTCCTTTTTTTTGGTGAGGAAGATTCACCCTGATTCTTTTTGCTTGAAGAAGACTAGCCCTGAGCTAACATCTATGCCAGTCTCCCTCTATTTTGTATGTGGGTTGCCGCCTCAGCATGGCCACCGAGGAGGTGTGTAGGTCCATGTCTGGAATCTGAACCCATGAACCTGGGCTGCCAAAGCAGAGTGCACTGGACTTAACCACTATGACACCATGCTGGCCCCCAAAAGGTTCTTTTTTCGAGGGTATGCAACACAGAATATAGTCCAAAATTTGAATCTGAAATACAATCTGGTGTTCTGCTAAGCCAATTTTTCCAGCACCATGTGGTTAGGCTTTTGCTAAACACAGGCAGCCTTAATGTATTGCAGTGTGAAAAAAATTTGTATTTATTATCTGAATATTTTACAATACAAGAATGAATAAAGATTACAACCAACATGTGCATAATGTTATACAATTTAGAACATGCTTTTTGTATATAATCTCATCTAATCTTCACAACTGTCCTACAAAATAGGTATTATCAATTTTTTAATGCTAATAATAATAATGATATTAACTTGTTCAATGTCACATAAGCAGTGGTGCTGATATTTGAACTCAGATTCCTGATAACTTCATGAGCAAATAAACTTGTCAAAGGGAGTCTATCTTTATTCATTTTTCTTCCTACAAGTAATGTACTTACACAGGGAGTCGATAGACAAAAGTAAGTCACTCACTCATAATTCTAAAATTTCAATATAACAGGTATTACCATATGCAGTGATTTTAGATTTGTAAAGGTTGCTTTAAAAGGAAAAAGTATTGCTGATGCTCTAATTTGCCCTCTACTTTCTAGAACTCTTCTATTTTTTTTTCCAGAGTACAGGAAAAACCACTGGTTTTTTTCTCCTATTTTTCTTCCAATGGCTTTAAAATATGTTGATTGTACATCTAATCATTCTAAATTAAAATTGTTTTGAATATTAACCCTTTATCAGATATATTATTCGCAAATGTTTTTTCCATTTCTGTAGGTTGTCTTTTCATTTTGTTATTTTCTTTGCTGTGCAGAAGCTTTTGAGTTTGATATAGTCCCACTTGGTTATTTTTGTTTTTGTTGCTTGAGCTGTCAAGTCCAGAAAGTCTTTGACAAGATCAATGTCAAGGAGCTTTTTCCTTATGTTTTCTTGTAGGAGTCTTGTGGTTTCAGGTCTTATATTTAAATCTTTAATCCATTTCGAGTTGATTTTTGTGTATGGTGTAAGAAAAAGGTGCAGTTTAATTATTTTGCATGTGGGTATCCAGTTTTCCTAACACAATTTTTTGAACAGACGATCCTTTCTATCTCATGGATTCCTGGTGCCCTTGTCATAGATTAGTTGATCATATGTGTGTGGGTTTATTTCTGGGCTCTCTATTCTGTTCCATTGGTCTACATGTCTGTTTTTATTCCAGAACCATGCTGTTTTGATTAATATAGCTTTGTAATATAGTTTGAAATCAGGAAGTGTGATGCCTACAGGTTTGTTCCTCTTTCTCCACTCTTCAGGGTCTTTTGTGGTTCCATATGAATTACAGGGATTTTTCCCCCTATTTTTGTGAAAAATGACATTGGAATTTTGATAGAGATTACTTTGGGTAGTATGGACATTTTAAAAATATTAGTTCTTTCAATCCATGAATATGGGATATCTTTCCCTTTCTGTGTGTCTTCTTCAATTTCTTTCATCAACATCATACAGGTTTTTAAGTGTATAGATCTTTCTCAATAGCAAAAGCTAAATAACTCAATTAAAAAAATGGATTAAGGATATGAGTAGACATTTTTCCAAAGATTTTCCTAATAGATGTATGAAAAGGTGCTCCATATCACTATCAGAGAAATGCAAATCAAAACTACAATGCGATATCACTTCACATCTGTTAGGATTGCTGTTATCAAAAGGGCAAGAGATAACAAGTGTTGCTGAGGGTGTGTAGAAAAAGGGATCATGTGCGCTGTTGGTGAGAATGTAAGTTGGTACAGCCATTATGGAAAATAGCATGGATGTTCGTAAAAAAAAAAAAATACAACTACCATATGATCCAGCAATCTCACTGCTTGACACTTGTCTAAAGGAATTGAAATCAGGATCTTCAAGAGAGATCTGTACTCCCACGCTCATTTCAGCATTATTCATAACAGTCAAATGTGAAACAGCCTAAGTGTCCTTGGTGGGTGAATAAGAAAATATGCTACATATATACAATGGAATATTAGTCAGCCATAAAAAAGAAGGAAATTCTGCCACTTGTGACAACACAGATGAACCTGAAGGACGTTGTCCTAAGTGAAATAAGTCAGACAGAAAAAGACAAATACTGTATGATCTCGCTTATATGTGGAATCTAAAAAAGTCAAACTCATAGAACCAGAGAGTAAAATAGTGGTTGCCAGGGATGGGAGGGTGAGGAAAATGAGCACATAGTGGCCAAAGAGTACAAACTTTCAGTTATAAGAGGAACAAGTTCTGGGGATCTAATGTACAGCCTGGTGACTTCAGTTAATAATACTGGATTGTGTACTTGAAATTTGCTAAGAGAGTAGATCTTAAGTATTCTCACTATACCAACAATAAATAAATAAATAAATAAATAAAATGGCAGCTATGTGAGGTGATGGATGTGTTAACTAATTTGGTTGTGGTAATCACTTCACAATGAACGCATATATCAAACCATCATAGTATACACCTTAAATGCATACAAGTTTTATTTGTCAATTATACTTTAATAAAGCTGGAAAAAAAATTAAAAATAAAGAAAAAGATGGCCAAAAAAGAGAGATAATTATTACAGATCAGTAATGGTTCAGGGAAATGGAAAAGTTTACACTTATAAGGAGAAAAACGAAAAATTTTGGTAGTTGTACTTATGGAAAAACCTAAAACTTAATTTAATTGAAGTGTCATATTAATTTATTTGGTGAAGTTGAAGACAGAGTTATAACGAACAATCTATCCTTCCCATCTATTCCTTGATTAGAATTATATTATCACAATGAGTATGCGGGGAGATGTTCATCAATTTCTTCCCCCTCTTACACACTATCAATGTAAGTGAGAGTTCCCTCAGACCTTTTACTTCATTCACCTCCTTGCCCCCAGTAATCTCTGAGCATGGATTGGAAAATAGCTTTATTCATTTAGACTGACCTTTATTTTTTAATGATAGGCATTAGAAATACAATTAGAAATTTAATTAAAACGTGACTTTGTTAACCTTTATTAGATGGATTTCTAAGCCCCAGGAATAATATTAGAGTCTCAGCCAATCAAAGAAGGTAAGCATGTGCATGAGACTTTCCAGAAAGAATTCAACAACCATCTATAACTATTATCTTAGTTTTGGCTCCCATCCTCAACATTTCCTGTTATACTTCTACAATAGCTTCCTATCTAATTATCTTGCCTCCATTCTCCCTATCTCAAATGCGTCCTCCATACAGCCATTGGAATGATCTTTCAATAACACACATTTAATCATGTTATTCTCCAACCATTCCCCTTAATATTCCTCAATGGCTCCCTGTTACCCTCAGGATGATCTGTTTGTCATGGCATGCAGGTCCTGCATGGTCTAGATTCTGTCTATTTCCCCAACTATATGCCTTTTTGTTTCACATGGTATGTTCACAATGGATACAGCCACATCTACAACCTGAAGTTCCTAAAATGTACTGTGATTTTTTCACATCTCTTTGTCTTTGCAGCTGTTGTTCCTTTGCCCTAGAACACTTTTCTAGGGTAACTTTCTCATCTGTTGTAAATCGGCTTGTTCATTACCTGCTGGTTACGTCTTATGACGGACACTACTACACTATGTGTTCACCATACTCCACTTCCTTTCCCCTCTGGAATCAGTTGGACTGCTTCCTCAGGCTCCCTCAAGATAAGGAAAGACCAGACGACTGAGTTCCAATGAAAAGAATGTGGGTGAAAGTGACTTATATCACTTCCAGACCTGACCCCTACAACTGCCCAGATAATTCTCTATGCTCTCCCTAGTTCCTCATCTCTGGTGAGATGCAAGGGATCCAGTGGAGGACTCCAAGGCCTTAGGGGATGGTGGAGCCACTGGATTGAGGGAGCCTGCTCACCCCCTAGGCCATGTGGCTAGGAACACTTGTGATGACTACAGCCCGAGCAAGGAATAAACCTTTATTGTGTTAAGTCCCTGAAATTTGGGGGTTAGTTGTTATAGCAGTTAGCCCACAATGACCAATACACCTCTGTCGGTGGCCCCTTTCCTCCCAAATCCCTACCATTCTGCCAAAGTTATGTGTGAATAAAGTACCCCTCTCTCCAGGCCCAGTCTAGAACTGGTTTATCGATCTAAATGAGAAAGAGAAAGTTTCTTCCCTCATAAAGTTCACATCTGGGTGGGAAAGACATATAATAAATATTTAACAAAATCTGAAGTGTAACTCCAAGCAGTTATGGCGCTGTGAAGATAAAGATGGGTAAGGAAATGGAGAAAGAGGGGCGAGGGGTCTATTTTTTACAATATAATCGGGGAAGGCCTTTCTGAGTATACTATATTGAGCATTCAGCTGAATGAGGTGAGGGATAAGTCACATGAAGTTTAGGGAACTAGAAAGGGAGATAGAAAGAGTTAAGGACCTGCTGTGGGAAATAGTATGGATATTTACATCAGGGATATCAATAGTATCAGGAAGAGCAAGAAGACCAGTACAGCAGGAGTGGGGTAAGTGAGGGGAGGAGAGGAAAGAGGGAGTTCAAGGAAGTAAGGAGGAGCTTCAGACCACAGAGGGCCTTGAAGGGCCTGGGATTTTACTCTCATGGAAATAGGGAGTCATTGGAGGATTGTGAGCAGTTGAGTGACATTTTGAAATGATCGCTCCGGCTAATGTGTTGAGAACTGTCTGTGTCTTGGATTTATGTTGGCAGACTCCCACCTGGCTCCAATGCCTTGGGCCCACCATGGGCTTTACCTCCAGTCCCTGCTGAGCAATGAAGCCAAAGGTATATGCCTCAGCATGTCTTGTATGCTTCAATGCTTGTCTCCTGGTCTTATTTCTGACCTCAGCTCATTTCCCCAACTTTCCTGCCATTTCGTCCAATTGTTTGCAAAGAGGTTTTTTTTTTTTCATACTTCATTGAGCATTTTTAGATATTATGTGGAAGGAAGGCTTCACAGTTTTTGATCGACCATACTGCCAGAAACCCTGATGACTTCTATTTTTCAGTGAAATAAGGAGCAAAGTCTCTAGTTAGGAACGAGTGGGAGAGTCGATGGAAGAAAGAGGAGACTGCTTGCTTTAGACGGGGGAGAGTAAATTCACTACAGAAATGTAGGGTTTTGGTTTTTTGTTTTTTTGATAAGGTCCAAAAAGATTAGGCAGGGAATGGTCATTGTGTTCAGGATTGTGGCAATGGAAGGATTAAGGATGTATTTCTTCCCCAAGAAACGTAGACTAGAGAAACAATGAGTAACACATGTAATAATTAAAAGGCTATATTTCATTCTTTCAACCATTTAGTTAATTCAACAACAATTTATTAATGATTATTTTAGAGCAGAATACAAAAACACAGTCTCTGCTTAGAGTCTAGTAGGGCAAGAGAAAAATGAGTTCTCTCATAGAGGTGTGTACACCAAGGGGGCAGCATATCAGTTTGTCTGAAGGAGGAAGTGTGTGCGGTCAAGAACAGCTGCAGACAGCCGAGCTGAGTCTTGAAGGATGAATAGAGACTCCAGGTACAGGACTGGAATGAGCACGTAGGTTCACGCAGAGCAATGAAAGGCACGATGAAGAACTGGAAACACAATGTAATTCAGAGATGAGACTGTTATTGAAGTTTGGTGTAGTTAGGAAAGGCTGCACAAAGGAGGTGGGACTTGAAGAATTGGAAGGGTTTGAAAGGGAGAACGAATGGGGAGGAGACTTTAGGCTGGGAAAAGGATTTACAACAGAGGTGGGATTACTTACGGCACATGTTGAGGTGGTTAGGAGAAATACATGGTGTGGGACCATAAGCACTGTATATGTTACAGTACATATTCTTCTCCTGCAGAGTTGTAGGGGTGATGGGGTGGGGAAAGACTAGATAGGGTGATGGGACTAGGTTGTAGAGGATCTTGCCCAACTCCAGGGTCCACCTTTGACATTCAGTTATCTCTGTACGAATATGAAAGGAGATATTTTCTCCTTTGTCTATTTCTCCCTCATAGAGCCTTAGCACATTGTTGAACCCAGGCTAGTTTCTTCAGGCATTTGAGAACATCTAGTGATGGCCAAGTATCCCTCAGGAGGGAAGCTAGGTGGCACTACATTACTGCCCAGCCACTGCTCTTTCAGAGCCTAGGGCACCCTTGGTTTTAAATAAGTTTTGATGAATACAAAACTATTTAGTGGAGCTTTGAGATAGATGACCTGGAAGCCTTCTAGAGAAAGAAAATTTGTTCCTTTTGTGAGTTTTTGTGTAACGAATCACTGTTATTTGGCCCAGAATTAGCCAGCTGATCTGCCTGAATTCTGCTATGAAGGACATAATTCTGTTTGTAGAGGAAGATCACATTGTATTTTGCTACTGGAGAAATTCTTTATTGTATTCTGTAAGTAAAGCATTGCAGTGATCAAGGATGCATCATGATCTCTTTCTAAGCTTTAATAAAGACAAAAATGTCCTTTTGGTTCCTTAGAATTCAAAAGATGAAGATGAGAAATAAAGCTGCCTTCTTATACCCTTAATGGTAGAAGTAGGATTCCCACCGAGGGCTAATGACAGCTAAATAAGTGTTTGCCTGGATAACCCGCTGCTGTTTTGATTTCCTCAAAGTTTTTCTTCCTTGGGAAAGTAGCATTGAAAGCTAGCTTAATTTAAGAATGCTTTGTACCTGATGCAGCCAGTCAGTAGACTTCAGGAAATAAGGGGCTTGCCTTTAGAGCCGAGTGAAACGAGAAGGGTGTCTAGATGTTCTCCGCTAATAGAACATGTTGATCTAAGACATAGATTTGCTATGGAAGAAGTTAAATACGGGGGGAGAACATAAAGCAAGTTATGTAACAGTGAATCTCTTTTATAGAGGCTTCATAGTTTGCAGTAAAACTTTGCCCCTCCCCTCCATTTTTCTCTTGACTTTCTCTTATTATTGTATGGAATTATGTTACCTAAGTTAACAAGAGTGAATAAAACATTTAATTATAATCCTACCTAATGCATCAATTTCTGAGCCACCGCTTGCAGGATATCAGGGGCCTCTATGGGCCACTAGCCATGGATGAAAGTTTGTTTTGGGTCAGTAGGAGCCAGCTGAGGTGAGATATAAACTCACCAAGATCATACAATATGGAAAGAGCTGGGGACTCAACTCTAAACTGATCTTTGCAGCACAGCAAAAGGTGGAGGGGTTTGAGCGGTCAGATCCAACCCTAGTCCACAGGGTGGGATAGGATTGTAGTACATAAAGAGAGCCAAGAGCCCCATGGTGGTAATGGATTGAAGCGGAAGCTGGAAAGGACCAGAGAGGAGAGCCTGCAGGCATATGGACTGTCTGAAAGGTACAGGATTGATTAGGGAAGACCGTATTCTGTTTTCTATCCTGAAATTATCCTACCTATCCTGAAAAATCCTTCCTGAAATTATCACTTGCGTTTGATGAGCCTTACCTCTCTTCTCTAGGGAAGTGAAAGAATGATGGCAATTAGCATACTTTTCAACTTGCCCTAAATCATATATTTACTACCCTCATGAATAGTTGCATAGTTTTATATTTCCAGCATTGTATTAAAACACATGCATTTGGGCCCCAGTACTATGAATACGTCGAAATTTCCTGTTCAAAAATCTTATAAAAATGGCCATTCAGAACTCAGTAAGATGTCAGGCCACATTCAAAAATTAGTTAGTGAAATAAACACGGTAAACCAATATCCTGTGAGACAATCAGGTTTCAAAGAACCTGATTTCGATGAACTAGAAAGTCAGAAAAAAAGACATAGAACGCTTCCTACTGTGTGTTTGTGTGCAAATGCTGATTATCTTAGGTTAAAATCAATCAGTTCTGCTTTGAAAAGTGCTGAGTGTTTTTCTGCAGCAATGTAAACCAACTTGAAAAAAAAGAAAAAAATCAAAAGTAAACAGAAAACAAATTCAGTTCTTTGTAAAAAGATTTGTTTCCAAGTTTAGTAAAACTTTTATTGTCAAAATATTTCTTTTCCCCTCAATAACTCTCTTTCTCTCTCTATTGTATCCCATTGGGGGAACAAATTGCTTTACCTCATAGAGTTATGAAAGTCACAGAGATCTGAACCAGCCTGTAGATCCCATGGCTTTACTGTGGCACCAAATCAGCACGATAATTCATAATCATAACAGCAAACACTTACAGAGCACTTACTAGGTGCTAGGGTCTGTGCTAGGTTCTTTATATATATATTAATCAAGTTAATCATCATAACTCCATGAAGTAAGTTGTCAAGTTAGTAAAATTCGAAACCGTTTTCTGATATCATATAAGGATTACTGGAACCGTCTGAAGGTCATGAAGTTATTCTTAATCTAAAATATTGTTTTCATATCTGCCTTGAAGAAAATGTTCTAAGGATCTCTGTTTCTTCCTAATATCCCAGTTCCCCAAAGCAGAAAGCTGATTGGAGAATTGAGAAGAGCATCTTATTCCTTGATTTCCAAGTTAGACACGTTATTACAGCAAGGCCAGCATTTATTGCCCTTTTCAGCAGTTTTATTGAAAAGCACATCACATTTTATTGGCTGGGAAAAGGAGGTTTGTCCTGTTCTTCTAAAAAATGCATAATTGTGCATTTTATTAAAGCCAGAGTTAAGGAATTCTCTTTCTCAGCAGGCCAAAGACGGGCAACACTCTGGCGATGACTTTCTGTTATCCCAATGTCCTGTTGGAGGTTTAGATTGTGACTATGATTTGCCCCTCTGACATCTTCCTGGGGACCAAGGGATGTGTTTAATGTCAACCAGACCCCACGTCTTCTCAGAAATGGGGGCAATGCCAACACTTGTTATTAGGGCTATAACAATTTCCTTATTCAACATGACCTTGGTTTCCCATTTCGATAACCTGGGATAGTGTGCTCTCTTTCAATTGGCAGAAGTGGTGTGAGGTTGTTGTCAGTCAGCTTTGTCAGATGCTTGTTTCCTTTGAAGGCTTGTTTTTGCATTTTTTTCCTATATGAAGATCATGGCTTTGAGACCCGCTGAAAATGTTCAACTTCTGCGAGATGTCCCAGGGCACACTCAGTCTATCATGAGACAGCCTGGAAGCCCAGGGTCCATGTCTCAGCTTCACTGATCATTGGCTCAGGGACCATGTGACCATCACTCAATCTCTTGGGGGCCTCAGTTTCCTCAATTTTAAATCAGAAAGTTTAGATAAACTATCAAAACAATATTAATGTTATTAATAATAATACTGACATTTATTGAGTGTTTTTCCAAAAGCCTTAGCTGGCTTCTCTCATTTAATCCTCACAACAGCACTATGAGACAGGAACTCTTGTTACCCCGTTTCACGGAAAAGTTGACTGAGCTAGCGAGGAATTAGTCCATCCACCTCTTTAACATCATGTAGTCAGTAAGTGGTAGAGACAGTACTTAAGGCCAGGGCACCTGTCTCTATTCTCAAACTGTGATCCGCAGACCAGCAGCATCAACAAATACCTGGGAACTTGTTAAAATTCAAATTCTTAGGCACATTCTAGACTGACTGAATCCAAATATTTGGGTGCAGGGTCAGCCCAGGAACCTGTTTTATGACAAGCTCTTTGGGTAATTCCTATGCACACTAAGAGTTGAATCACTGCTCTAGAACTTGTGTTCTTAATCCCTATATCGTGCTTTTCTGCATTCAATGAATTTCTCAGAGTGTCTAGAACATTGCCCAATTGACTCTGTTTGGTTATGTGATTGTGGTTGTTCCTCCCCCTGGCTCTGTGTATGCTCATCCCTCCTGCAGCTGGGTGTCTGACCCAGAGGATGGCCTGTGCCTAGGGAAGAAGCAGTCAAGGGCATACGAAGAGTGTATTCCTCTGTGGTTCCTGCCAGTATCCTTTCCGTGTCTCATGCTCTATCAAAGTCAATGCATATTAAAGTTGTGCCGCCAGAAACACTTCTATTTTACAATTCAAAAAATGAGCAAACCATTGGAAATTTGTTTGAATACAAGAACATATGCCTGTTAAATGCATAAACTTCCCCTCATTCCTAACAAAGGGACTCAGACTTTATCAGTTCCAGGAGATGTTGAAGCTTTCCTTTATGGGAATTAGCCAGGGAACACTGCATGCTTCTCTTTCTGTTGGAATACAGTCAAGTGATGTTTGTGACCACCAATGATAACAGATGCTATAAAAACAACAATTTGATGCACAGCCAGATTGTTACATAAACCTTTAGGGGCCTTTAAAAATTCTTCTGGGAGAACAAAACAAATGGAATTTTTATTTTTTCTATGTGGCCTCCTATCAATCCTAGTCATATCAGCTACCATGTCATCAATACATTTTTCAAAATGTCTGAATTCCTTGTACTTTATTGCAAATCGTGAAGGGAATAAGAGTAAGTGTTGCATTTGTAGAGAGTTAAGAGAAACATGACTGTGAAAAAGAGGAAATTCCAGCAGGAAAGAGAAAAAGTATGTTTCCATATAACTTTTTTTTCTTTAATTTTCTTTTTTTTGCTGATGAAGATTAGCCCCAAGCTAACATCTGTGCCAATTTTTCTCTATTTTTTATATGTGGATTCCTGTCACAGTGTGGCCAATGAATGGTGCAGGTCTGTGCCCAGGATCCAAACTCTGCCAACCCTGGCCACTGAAATGGAGTGCGCCAAACTTAACCACTAGGCTGTGGGGCTGGCCTCTTCATATATCTTTCTTAAAAAAAGTTTTGAAAAATTCAGAAAATGTAATAAAGTACAAGAGGAAAATAAAGATCATTCATACTCTCATTGTTCAGCACTGTTAGCTTTTTAGTGTATACATCTTTCTAGACATGTTTTGCATATATAAATATTTATACCATAGATCTATATTTTACCAAAAATTAGATCTTACTTTGTAAACTGTTTTGTAAATGTGGTAGTTGTGGTTCCCACTTCATGTCAACACATACAGATGTGTGCATCTTTCTAGGGTGACTCTTCTTGTTTGTTAGCAGTCACTCATGTAGTTGTGGTGGTGTGGGCTCCCATGTCATGTCTGCCTGAGACATATCCAGCGTCACCTGATCAGAATATGGGGAAATAATTGGGTGGACATAATATGTCTTTCACAGTTGGTCACTGGAAAACTAAATAAAATGACTAATGTGAAGTTTTCAAATCATTGATTCTGCTGCCCATGGCTTGCTTGCTTTCTGTATTTTAAATTTACAAGTACTGTGCAGATCTGCATTAGAAAGTTCAACTGTAAGACATATTTTCTGTGATGAATAGCTCCCTTCCCTTACCAACATTCCCAAAGAAAGCCTGATTTTGTTTCTTTTGTTCTTTTTTTGCTCAGGGAAATTCTGCCCTGGGGAAAGCACTGTTAGGGAGATTCCAGGGATCAAATTCAGGCCATTTGAACCATGTCTTAACTGTTTAGTTATTGAGAATTCTTAGGGATAAAAACTTTACTGTAAATCTAAAAGGATCTAGATTTAGGCCTTATCTACACATAAACTGGCTTGGGGAGAAAAGGTAGTAGAATTCAGTGAAACAACTAGTGATGAACTAGTTACCAACTGGGAGCTCTTGGCTGCTTTTTTTCAAGCTGATTTCTATGGGAGGCCAAAATAAGATACTTTTTTTGGTGATGGATTTTTGTCTTTCAAACCAAAAGGCTTTACTGACACAATGTTTTGCCAAGAGATGTTTACCCTAAAGATTTACCAACGTAAGAATAGAATAATCTGTCTGAATCTGATAATATGCAGTGGCAGATTCTTTGTTTTGGTAACGGATATTAACCAAAGAATACACAGTGCAGGCACTCATGAGGGAAGGTCGCCCCTTTCTGCTCCAGATCATGACAGTTAAGTAATAACATGCATAGGAAGGGGGCTTGGGGAACATAAGAAGAAATTCTTGAAAATGCACTTAATGGTCCTCGGATGGTCAGAAAGTATTTGCGCATCCTTAAAAATAAGTAATTTTTTCTTAACCGATCAGAGTTCCTGTGCTACCTCCCCTTAGGCAGATAGATGTAAAACAGTAGCTGTTTGGTTGATCAATAATTTTCACTTTCTACGACTCGAATCATTAACATTTCAAGTCTTTTGTTTCTCTTCTTTCTAAAGAATAGAGACTATTGTTTATCATCTGTAAAGACTAAATTGTTATTTATAAAGAAATTATATATTTAAAGTGTTAACAAGTAATTCTAGTTTAGAGGCTAGGCCTTGGAAAGGAAAGTGGGAAATGGAGGCTGGTATCTACCTTTTACCCTAATTCTGTGACTACCCGGAGTCAAAACAATCAGCTGAGAATGAGCCAAACCGGTTATTAGAATCTGTGAGTAAAAATAGGTATTTAAGAGGACAAAATGTTTTTAAAAATCTAATTTGAAAATTTATATAGATGATTTCTCCCCAAGGAGGTGGAGCATAACTTCCCAGCCCTTGAGTATGAGCTGTGTATAGTGATTTCCTTCCAAACAAGTCGGTACAGAAAAGTGGGAGGAGTAACTTTACAGGAATCTGGCAAACACTACCCCAGCTGGGTGACCAAGATTAACACTAACAGTGATAAGGTATGTTGATAGCATTTATCCTTCATATCATGTAATGAGAATGGCACTCTTTGGTCTTCCTCCCCCAAACCCATAACCCCAGTGTAATCATGAAAAAAACACCAGACTAACTCTAGTGGACAAGCATCCTACAAAATACCCAACCAGTAGTCCTCAAAACCGTCAAGGCCATCAAAAACGAGGAAAGTTTATGAAACTGTCATAGTCAAGAGGAGCGGCAGGAGACATCATAATTAAATGTAGTGTGATATCGTGGATAGGACCCTGGAACAGAAAAAGGACTTTAGTAAGAACTAGGAAATCTGCATAAAGTGTGGCCTTTAGTTAACAATAAGGTATCAATATTGGTCAGTTGTGACAAATACATAGTACATAAGCTGTTAACAATAGGGGAAACTGGGTATGTGGTCTATGAGAACTTTCTGTACTATCTTTGCAACTTTTTTGTAAATCTAAAACTATTCTAAAATTAAAAGTTTATTAAAAGATCTAACTTGACAAAATATATTTGTTTTTAAAGATACACTCAGTGTGGAAAATCCATATCAATATTGAAGAAGGGAAAAATGTTATCCATGGAAGATAGAATAGAATATGCAGGAGCCGTAAGCGAGAAAGTGTGTAGTGAATTTGACCATTGGGCATGGCTAGAGCACAGAGCAAAAAAGCAGGGTGTAGTGAGAGATGATGCTGGAGGTATCAAGTGGAACCACTCACAGAAGGTCTTTTTTCCATGCTAAGAATTTTGCCCCTTCCACTGAAGAAAGGACGGTTGGGAAAAAGTTAATCCCCTCTCCATCTAGATGTTATTTACTCATTCAGTAGATCAACCAATAAATCTCAGGGGCCACTGTATACAGTCCTAAAAGTAGTACACCACTTATGAGGCTGAATACAGTGGCTGCACACTCTGTGAAAGGCACCTTCTGGAGCAGAGCATGACTCTAGGGTGAGTACTCTGGCTGGGCACAGAGCTAGATGCTGAGTGGACAGTCCTGAACAAAACAGATACAGCCGCTGTTCGCATGGGACTCTCCCTCCAGGCAGGGCCACACCAAGACTGGCGGCAACCCTGGGCAGTGGAATAATTGGCATTCTTTCCAACTGAGAGAGAGGAATTGGAGTGTTATTTTGTAGGAGTGCTCTGCCTCTTCTCTCTAGGCCAGAGCAATTCAGCTCTGGCTCCAAATTTGCAAATCTCATCCAGCAAAGCAAAAGCCCTGGGGCTAACCCCTCCTACCACCCTAGAAGGCAGTTTAATTTGTCCCTTTGGTCTTTCGTTCCTCACTGGGAGACACTTAGTGCTCCTTCCAGTTGTATGCAGTACTCTAAAAGTGGTCAGGTCAACACATGTTTCTTCCATCCTATGACATCCTGGTGAGGCTTTAGCAGTAGGTGATTCCTGACCCCCCTTTTTAGACTGATGTTTGGGAAAGCTGTCTGGCTGGGTTGTCTCTTAATCCAGCTCTAGTCTAATGTGGAAAACAAACAGTAAATAAACCTTTATAAATATTTTGTTGGAGTTAACTTGATTTTTTGACTAAAATAATAGGATTATCCCAGCACTCCCAGGCAAATCTCTTTACCCTTGTTCTCCCAGCCTATTCTTAAAGCCTATTAGGTAATAAACAGCTTCTGGCCACGTGGGACTCCTTAAGAAGGTCTGAATGAGGCCAGTGGGTCTAGCAGCCTCCCTGTAATCACCATTCTCCAGGTCATGTGGAGAATACTGCTTCCTTGGTGCACAGCAGAGTGGCGTGGGAGCAAAAGCCCTGGAGAAGCACTGATATATACCAGCTATAGATATTTGCCAAGAAGTGGACTCATTTCCCCGAATAATAAGCTTTTCAATATGTAAATAGCGGCAAGAGGGCCAAGAGGCAAGGTAGAAGCTTGGTTTTGGTGCTGTGTAAGGTCCCATACAGCAGGTGTGCAAGGCTCCAAAGTGGAAAGAATAGATTGGAGGCCAGTGTACATCACCTTTAATTCTTTTTGGAATGGGCTGATTGGCAGTCAGCAACTTGGAAGGTGAAGTTTAACTTCAGAGCTTACATACTTATTTCTGAATATTTTCCTGGTCCCTCCTTGCCCCTTTATAGCTAGTCACTCTTTCTCCTTTTCTCCCCAACCTCCTATAGCTAAATCTAATCCAGATGGATCTCAACGCATGTCACATTTAGCATGGTGTGAATTTAAGCCACCTTTAATTTTTGAAGAGGTATTTGTATTCGGCCTCATCTTTATTGGGAGATGTGAAGGTTTATGCCCTGGATATCACTGTAGGCATGGGCTCTGAGTTTGGATGGTCTGGGGAGCTATGTAGGAAGACTTGCCAGGGAAGCCTCCAAATTCACACAGAGGGAGGAGCTGCTCATTCAGCTGTGCCCTCAGAGGCAGAATGGAAGCCCTGTGGCTTCACGGCTGTTGTTGAAGATTCAGGAGGATCAGCCAACCTCCTCACCCTCTGAGCTCCTGATGTCATTCCCATCAGCGATGCCGAGAACACAGCAGTTAGGTGATTTTTCTCTTTGTTTTGACCTCCAATTCTCTTACCTACTAGGTGGGCAGATTACTTCACCTCTTGGAGCATCACATACCTCATCTGTAAAATGTGGGTAATAATAGATACCACCTCAGAGGACAGTTGCTATGAAGGTTGAATGAAATGACACTGAGCATGGGGCCTAGCACTTTGTCAAGCACTCAAGTAGGATCTTAGCTGTTACTGTGAAAAGAGAAGCCAAACTACGATTGTGCTTGCTCCTATTTTCCATTGAGTTTGAACAAACGCTGGTCCTGTTTCCAATGAGGAGAGGGAGAGGGTGCATAGATGGGGGAGAAAACGTGAGAGTTTCGGCAAGCTCTAAATGATCATGTAAGGCAGGCAGCTGGTGATACTGATGCAGCTCAGGCAATTGCACAGATGCTCTGAGTGACACTTCTCCTACTCCCTAAAGGCTTAGTGCTGAAATAATGACATGGATGACAGGTTTTCATTTTCCCCCCAATTTTCCTGCCTACTTAGTTAATCTAGGGCTCTATCTGTGTGCTGTATCTGGTGAAGAATACAAAATTCTAGCAAAGATATCTAAAATGTATTAAATTTTTCCATCCAAGAATATTGCATTGCAAGTCTATCCAGGGATTCTAACATACCAGATAAACATAAGCAGAATCATATCATATGTTAGGATTTTAAGGAGCTGCATTCCAGGGCCAATAATTTGAGCTCTCACTATATTTAGACAAATTCAAATGGAAAAAAACCAAGTGACTGTGCAGCAGTTATTAATCTTAGAATGAGTTGTTTAATGGAGAATAAATTCTGATTTTTCCGAGGTGATTTGGAAGTGATGTTGCCTGAGGGATGGATGAGCCAAGAGGACATGCTGAGCCCTCTCTCAGCCCTATCATATTTGGTGCAGGATCTTGTTCAAATGCTGTATGTTAGCCATTTCACATAGCATCTCAGATTTAACTATATATTTATAATCTTATCTCCTTTCTGAGACAGGATATACCAGTATACCAATATACAATGTTAATAGATCTGCTTCTATCCACATATCCTATAAAAGCTAAAATAATTGGAAATAATACCAAGCATTTATTATACTTACTATGTCTTAGGCCTGGTGCTAAGCAGTTTACATGTTTGCATTCTCCAAGCTTTAAATTTTCTCTTTAATTTACTACTTGATAATGCCACTTGTAAATCCCATAGGCATTTCAAACTTGACAAGACCAAAATAAAACTTATGATTTGTTCCTGTAACTCTGATATTTTCCATCTTAGTAAACACCCCTGGTGTTTTGTTGTAGACATCCATAGCAGTCATTCTTGATTTTGTCATTTCATTCACATTTTCTAACCAATCTCTCGGACAGTCCTGCTGTTTCCATCTCCAACATAAATACAGAATCTGCCCACCTTTCTCCAAATCCACTCTCACCATCCTGGGACAAGCGACCGGCCCTCTTCACTTTGGCCCCTGCTGCAGCCTCCTCCCGACTTTCACAGTTGCCCCCTAAATCCATCATACACCAAGATCAGAGTGATTTTCCCCCCAACATTTTACTATGAAAATTTTGAAATATGCAGCAAAGCTGAAATAATTTCGTAATGAATTTTTATTCCTGCCACCTAGATTCTATCATTAACATTTTACTTATATATATTCATTTGCTAGGACTGTCATAGCAAAATATTACAGACTGGGTGGCTCACGGTTTTGGAACCAAGAAGGCCAAAATCAAGGTGTCGTCAGGTTTGATTTCTTGAGGCCTCTCCCCTTGGCTTGCAGGTGGCCACCTTCTCTCTGTGTCCTCACTGGTTGTCCCTCAGTCTATGTTGCCTGTATCCTAATCTCTTCTTCTTATAAGGATACCACTCATAGTGGATTAGGGCCCACCCTAATAAGACCTTGTATTACCTTGATTACCTTCTTTAAAGGTCCTATCTCCAAATAAAGTCTCACTCTGAGGTACAGGGGGTTAGGCCTTTAACACACGAATTTTGAGGTGACGTTATTCAGCCCATATCACATATACTCGCTTTACTACATTTCTGTCCATCTATCCCTCTCTTCATCCATTAATCTATCTCAATTTGGGTGTATTTCAAAGACATTATAAGTATTAGTGCCTTTCCCTCTAAACACTTCAAAATATGTATAATTAACTGCAGTTCAATATTTGTGTAGGGTTTTTTTGTTTTAATGTAAAATTTAATTCCTGAATTTACATTTACTGAATTTTGACAACTGTGTAACCCTAACACTTCTCAAGTGTAGAACATTAGCCATCCCTTCAGAAAGTTTCCTTGTACCCTTCTCAGGCGGGCCCTGCTCGCATTCCTGTCTCAGAAGAAACTACTGTTCTAATTTTTTCCATCGTACATTAGCTTTGCCTGTTTTATAATCCCATATAAGTGAAATCATAGACTATATCGCCTGTATCAGTAATTCATTCCTTTTTATTGCTGAGTAATAGCCCATTTATGAATATATCACAGTGTGTTTGTAATTTTTCTATTGATGGACGTGTGGACTGTTCCAGCTTTTGCTATTATGAATAAAACTGCTATGAATATTCTTGCAAGAGTCTTTTTGTGAACACACATTTTCATTTGTTTTGGGTGAATATCTAGGAGTAGAATTGCTGGGTAGGTGTATGTTTATTTTTAAAACAGAGTGATCTTTTAAAAACGTGTCAAATAATGTCACTCCTCTGTTTACAATTTTCCAATGACTTCTTGTTGCACTTAGAATGAAATTCCCCCCAAGTAAGAAGCCCAGAAAGATCAGACTACTGTCTCCTTCTTCCCTCGCTCAATCTCATGCTACTCCGCTGACTGCATCTTCTCCCCACATTTCCTGCCAGCTTGTCCCACTCCAGTCTATTCCTTGCATGAGTCAAGTGTGCTCCAGACTCACCCACATCCTTCTGTTACCCCAGACAAGAACTTTATTTCCCAATCTGCTGCCAGGCTGGTTCCTGCTCATCCTTCAAGTGTCAGCTTAAATGTCACCTCTTCAGAGAAAACTGAGGGTTAGAGAGGTTAAGTTACTTGAGCAATGTCACACAGCTGGGAGAGCTGATATACAAATTCAGGCAAACAGGCAATCTGACCCCAGAGCCCTCATCTTAACCATCTTAAAACACAAACCCTCTTTCAAGTGCATGTCTTGTGATAGGTTTTTGCCTTCTCTCTCTCAGCTACCATTCATTATCTATTTCACTTAAGTCTGTTTTATTTTTTCTTTGCTTTCCTGGTTCCCTAAAACTATTTCTTATAAGTCACCCATGACTACCTATTGTCAAATCTGGTGAAAATAGCTGTCAGACCCCATGACTTTGCCTTTCTGCAGCATTTGACACTGTTAACTATTTTTTTTTCTTGACATGTTGCATTTAACTTATATAAGCATATTCTTTTGTGGTTTTCTCTGCTTCTATAGCCCCACATTCTTGATCTCCTTTAGGAACTCATTGTTGCATTGCTTACCCTTCAGATGTTGGTGCTTCAAAGTTCTTCCCCTGGTCTTATGCTTGTTGCGCTCTGCACATTCTCCCTAGGAAATCTCATTCACATCCATGGTTTCAATCATTACCTACATACTGACTATCTTCTCAGCTAGATCCCTAGCCCTGATCTTTCCCTGAGCTAGAGAGCCATAACTTGAATGCCTATTAAACTTCTCTAATTGCACATCCCAAAGCCACTGTGTTAGTCTGCAAAGATGGGCCCCACCGAGATATGCTTCTCAGTCTTCAAGCCCTATGGAATCCCCACTCCTTGAGTCTGAGCTGACCCTGTGACTCACTCTTAACCACTATACGATTCCCAAGGCTAGGTCATTAGAAGCCTTGCAGCTTCTGCCTACGCCTCTTGAAATGCTTGCTGTTTGGGTTCTATCTCTTGTAACCCAGCTATCCTGCTATGAGAAGCTCAAGCCACATGGAGAATCCGCGTGTAGGTGGAAAAGCCGAGCTGAACTCTTACCAAAAAGCCAGCGTCAACCGCCACCCATGGGAGAGAGCCATCTTGAACAACCAGACCAAGTGAGTCTTCAGAAGATCGCAGCCCAGCCAACATCTGACAGTAATTATCTGAGAGACCCCAAGCAAGAATTGCCCAGCTGAACCCAGTTGACTCATAGAATCATGAGCAACAATCATAAATTACTGTTTTAAACTACTAAGTTTTAGGATGGTTTGTTATGTAGCAATAGATAGCTGGAACAGGCACCTCAAATGCAATATTCCCAAATGAACATATTGTCTTTCTCCTAAACCAGGGACTCCTCTTACATTCCCTGTTTCGGTTCATCTCTACCCAATCCTGAACCTAGAAGTCATCCATCTTTCCTTTTCTTCTGGATCAACTTTCACATCCAGCCAGCTTCCCTCCTGGCTCCATAAATTCTATCATTTAAATAGCTCCTATAGCTCTCCCTTCCTCTCTCCCTCTTGCTATTCCCTCGGTTGGCCCCTCACCATTTTTCCCTTGTACAGTCACGTTACTGTCCTAACTGTTCTCCTGCTCACTGGCACCTCTACAATCTATTCTCTGCTCAGCTGCCCATCATCTTTCTGAAACATAGATCAGATGTTGGGTATAAAGCCTTTTATGGCTCCAATTGCTCTCAGGATTAAGCACAAACTTTAGCAGGGTACACAGACCCTTTGTAATCTGGCCCATTATCTTTTCACTTTCATTTGCTTCTGATGCTCCCTCATGACCACTCTGTCCCATTCATGTCAACTCTTATTTCTCCCAGAAGGCACTGCTCTCTCTTTCTTCTCTAGACCTTTGCGTACATCTCTCTCTACACTGTCCTGTAGTGGTTAGGAGCCCATGCTCTGGACTTCACTGTGGCTGTCACTTTCTAGCTGTGTGATTTTGGCCAACTCACTTGGTCTGCCTGTGTATTGCCACAATGGAAATAATAACAGAGACTACCTCCTATGGATCTTAAGGATTAAAAAGATTAATGCAGGTGAAGAACACAGCACAGTGCTCAGCACATTCTAAACACATCAGTGCCAGACACATCAGTAAGTACTGGCTGCTGCTGGTAGTTTTCCTTTCCCTGGACTTCTGTCTCTGGCCACCTGCTCCTCTTCCTGCACTTATTTGCCCCCAAAATCCTGTATGTCCTGCAAGGTTCAGCTCCAGCGTCTTACCTTTAGGGAAGTTGTCAGGAACTGCTCTCAGGGAGTTCTTGATATATGCCATTCCCCCACCCATCCCCAAGCTTTGTGGATGCCTTTTATTGTACTTACCACTCTATACTTCAAATATTTAATTACTAGACAGAAACTCTGGAACTTACTCTCAGTGCCTGGTATATGACAGGGGCTCATTATGTGCTTGCTGAGTGGGTGACGGATGATCAAATGACTGAATGAAAGAAACCAGGGCAGAAAATATTCCCAGCTAGCTGGATGAGGTGAGAATTAGGGAAGAAATGAATGAAAGAGGTTGGGTTTGATGAAGAACATTTTTGTGTCAGTGAAACTCAGTTGTGGGATATTGCAGCTCATTATTATTTTCTTTCCTTCCCAAATTAGTGTGAGTTGTGCAGAAAGTAATAAAATTTGCATCTTGAGCCTGTTACTGTATTGCCATTTGGCTCATCTTCTCTGCCTGCCCTATGCCCCATCACTATGGGAGGTTAACACTCACAGAGGGGTTGCAGTGCCCTCATCATTTCTCTCAGCACACCCAACTGTCCACATTAACTCAAAAGTATGAGAAACCAAACAGTTTTCTTCATCCAGGAAATGGCTAAGAACTGGCTGCAGTTCTTGCCAAAGAGACCTGAGGAAAGTGCCCTGGAAGCCAAACGGCTTGCTCATGGCTCAGAAGCCAAAGCTTCTGAACAGTATATTGGGATGTGTAAAAAGCAGAACTTGAATCCCCAACGTTTGAGACTGTCCTTACTCAACGGAGAGAGATCTTATTTTGAGTATGTTTACGAATAAATATGACTTGAATAAATATGATTTTCCAGGTTTCAGAAGAAGTGAATATGTTTGTCCTCTGCATCAGGAAATAATGTCACTGATCCTTCCAGTCAGGACTCTTCTTGGTGGGTGTGAGCACTGGAGCTGGGCAATCCAAGGGCCGGAGTGGAGTCCAGCTGCTTGTAAATGTGTGTTCTTTGTAGAAGAGCATTCTCTCAAGATGGCTGCAGTTCACTGAGGGCTACTGCCCACGCTGTGACTCTCAGAGCAACTCTTTCAGTCCAACAGCTGTGCCCAGAGTACGGTAACACTGGAACAGAGGCGGGAGCTGCGGTCTCCTTGAGACGGGGACCAGGGCCCCTTCAGTGGCTGCTGCATTAACTGCCTTCAAAAGCAGTGGTAGTGGTTCCCTCAGGACCTCAGAGAAGGAATTTCCTTTTTGTAGAGACTACAAAGAGGTCATAGGATACAAAAGTTTCCACAGCTTAGGAGAGAGTCCAACTATAAAAACAAAACTGTCACATATTTTATGATAACTGCTTTGTTTAGTTATGTAGGACTGTGTTCACTCAGTTTCTCCATGAAGATTTACTGAGCACAGGTCCACCTTAGGGGCAGAACCACTTCTTATTTGCGATCATGTCAACAGTACCTAGTACAGTGCCTAGCCCATAATATGGGTCACACGCCGTATGCAATGCTATATCCCTCAGTCTGGCCAGAGTTCAGGGTGTGGCTGATGTGTGGGACTATGGAAGAATCTTCTCTCTCTCCCTAAAGCTAACTAAGCTTTCATGGGACTCGAAGGTCCTGATTTTGGCCTCCTTAATCAACTAGTTCAAGTCAGAGGGGCAGTGACTATTCGGATTGCCAAGATACTATTTAATGAGGATCTTTGTGACTAAGCTCCTAAAGTCGAAACTTAAGCAAGTAATGCTGGCTAAAATCCCTTGTTGGATAAACACTGCCACTCCCTTGAAAATTCTGGGAGTTCCAGCTTGGCTGCTGACCTTAGCTGTTTATCTGTTTAACACTAGCATTTCTTAAGCTTCCAATGTGGACAGAACGCTGTGCTAGGTTCTGGGAAACAGAACTATGAGCTATGCTCCCTGCTGCAAGTTGGTCACATTTTAAGTAGGAATACGATAAATGACATGTTCAAACAGTTTAACCATTATAAACAGAGAAAACAACTTGTATTTTGAAAGCGCAACAGCTTTCAGCAGCTCCAGACAGAGTTTTACCCGAGTGTTTGGCCATGACACTGCCTTCTGTCACAGAGATGAAAAGTAAAATGTGGAAAGATTATCGAAACAGCGTGGAATAAACAGTTATGTTCTTTTTAGCCTCTGGGCCTTTGTACATGCTGGTTCCTCCTCTTCTCACCTCCAACCCCTCTCTCTTTCTAACTAAAACTCATATTTTAAATATCAACTACAATTTAATCCCAGGAGCCTATGGTGACCAGCCTCTGCACACACACACACACGCACACCCCTGCATTAGTTGCCCTTCCTTTGTGGTCCCACTAGCACACTATAATTTTCCCGTTATGATGGCATTTATTAAAAGGTATTGTGATTTCCTCTCAACTTCTCTGTACCCCCCCTCCCACTAGACGGTAAATTCTGCAGTTGTGGGGACCATGTCTGTCTTGTTCACCATTATCTTTCTGGTGGCTGGCACATAGTAGCCATTCAATAAATACTTGCTGAATGCATGAATGAATGAAAGGCAGAACCAACATTAGAGTAAAATTTTCATCTGTTGTTCAATTACTTTGTGCAGTAACTTCCTTAGCCCGGCCAGAGTCCAGGGTCTCCGTTTCTGTGAGCCTCTAAAGGGCATGGAGTTGTTGCAATGATGTAGTGTTTACTGAAAGCCTCAGTTACCTGTGAGATCTAGTGCCCGTTGCTGGAAGAAAGGTATGATGCTACTGATAGGAAAGTCATGGGTTTGATCCCTGTACAGGCCAGTTAACTCTTGGCCTTAAACTGAGCTGCATCTCCATTAGCCGTTTTCATCTGGTATGGTGTGCAAATGGTTTGGAGGAGCGTAATGGCCTAGGCGAGGGGACGTGAATAACTTAGAACAAACCACAAAAAGAATTCTAGGGACACATGACCCATCAAATTCCTTTTCCACTGAAAAAAAATCAAAATCTGTGGAAAAGACAGAGAATATATTCCAGAAATACAGCAGTAGAGGTGCAGGTGATGTAACCAGCAGTGTTTAATTTGAAGTAAATGAACTTCATTTCAAAGAGCAAAGTATGGAAAGTTTACGGTAAACTTTTGTTCTGAAGTATCGTTTCTGAAGCTCACCATAATAAGCTTTTAATTTAGCTTCCTACGTCCAGTTTTGCTCTGTTACTTATTTGGGATTTTTCGAATAAACAATCCATGCTGAACTCTGAACTCTGCCTGCATCTTAAAATATGTTCATCCGGAAAGGATTTCTACTCTGTGTTAAGGGCTGGCGGTTTAAACACATGGTACCTCCTGCCTGATCTATCATATGCTTCCCAGATTCTTAAAGATTAAGATGAATCACTATGAGTGAAATGACCCCAGACAGAGAACCCAGAGGCCTGGCGCATACTTGTTGTAACCTTCCGAGAGAGCTCTTCGTCTTGTTTACATGTTCTCGAGAGGGTGCCTTCCGTACTGTGATGAACGAGACCTTCGGACTGCCAGACATTCCTCTGCCTCACCAGGCAGCATTGTTTCATCAGAGCTTCTGTGCTTCTGGAGTCCCTTTTGTTCACAGACCACATTATCTGTTGCAGGTGTATAAAAAACAAGCAGTCCCTTTCTGAATACGACTCTCTTGTGTTTCTAGTTTATTTTTTATTGTGTGAAAATGACTTTACTTTCTAACATAACACATTTTGATTGGTTGTTCGCATTGATTATAAATCTGCAATTACTCAACTTTAATTTTTCCCAATTTTTTTTTATTGTGGTAAAATACATGTAACATAAAATTTACCATCTTAACCATTTTAAGTGGACAGTTCAGTGGCATTAAATACATTCATAAAGTTGTGCAACCATCATTACCACCCATCTCCAGAACTCTTGTTTTGTAAAACTGAAACTCTATGCCTATTGAACAAGCATTCTGCATTCTTCCTCTCTCGCTAGCCCCTGGCAACCTCTATTCTACTTTCTGTCTCTATGATTTTGACGACTCTACGTATCTCATATAAGTGGAATCATATAGTCTTCGTCTTTTGTGATTGGCTTATTTTATTTATCATAATGTCCTCAAGATTCATCCATGTTGTAGCATGTGTCAGAATTGTCCTCCTTTTTAAGGCCGAATAATATTCCATTGTATGTATATACCATTCATCTGTTAATGGACACTTGGCTTTCTTCCACATTTTAGCTACTGTGAATAATGCTGCTACAAATGTGGGTGTAGAAGTACCACTTTGAGATGCTACTTTCAATACTTTTGGGTATATACCCAGAAATGGAATTGCTGGATTATATGGTAATCCTATTTTTAATTTTTTGCAAAGCCACCATACTGTTTTCCACAGTGTCTGTACCATTTACATTCCCACTAACAGTGAACAAGCGTTCCAATTACTCTACATGCTCACCAACACTTGTTATTTTCTGGGTTTTCTTAATAGTATCCATTTTAACATGTGTGAGGTGGGGTCTCACTGTAATTTTGTATACTATTACAGAGAATGTTGAAGTAAAAAACCTTTACGTAATCACAGATTAGGTGTGTAGATGAATTAGGTTTTTTATTATTCTAGTTAACAGCTTGATCCATCAGGTATTGAAAAGAAAATTAAGACAATTGTCCACTAACATGAGGTCCATCTGCTACCAATAGTGACAGAAACTATATAGTATAGTTGTTAAATTCCAAATTCAGAGAGACCTAGGATCAAATCTTACCTCTGCTGCCTACTAGCAATGTGATCTCTAAGACTCAGTCTCCATCACTATATAATAAGAATAATAATATTCCTTATGTCAAAAGGTTCCTATGAGAAATGAGATCTTAAACAAGTTAAATCATTTAAGAGTTAAATGAGATAATGCATAAAAAGCGTGGCACACATTGAGCACTCCATAAATATTATCTATATTAATGAGGAAGATTCTTACTTAAGCATGTCTTGCATTCTAAAAATGATAAGCAGCTTTTTGCCTGAAATTGATCCCTGAATGGTAATAGGAAAACCTTTTCCAACAGGGGCATAAAAAATGAGGCCAAAAAAAAAAAAAAAGAAAAAAACAAATCCTAAAGGGATAAGATAATGTTTCTAATCTTAGAGGGTAAGACAGAATACATTTTTTCACCATTTGGCAAATCGGGGATCTTTTAGGGGAGCCAGAAGAAGGCACATTCGAAAAGAGTTAAAACAGTGTTTTTTAAAATGGAGAAATTCCCCTCATAAAAAATTTTGCTCACACCAAGTTGATGGGACATTCGTTAAGAAATAAACTTTTCATTGCTTTGGTGATACAAGCAGGGAACCAGTCAATATCCTGGAAGAGCCAACTTGCTAAATGTAGATGCTTCTTAAGAATGTTATTTTTACTCATCAAAATAATATTATTGATATATTGAATATCATTAAGGTTTTACCTTATAAAAGAGACTGTGCTTAAACATAGGAAACCAAATATGAATATGACATAGCCCTGCCCTCAGGGTTCTTAAATGGGAAGATAGAATGTACCCATTTAAAAAACGCCGTACTCAGCATCAAGGATTAAATGTCTTATAACTGATGATTGGTAGCACAAGAATGACTAATTCTCATCTAGAAAGAGGAGACCTGGCCTCTAGTTTTGGTTCCACCACTGATTAAGTTTGTAACCTTGGAAAATTCACTTAAATTCTTTGAATTTCCAATTTTTCAAAGGCCAAACAGAGATGATACCTGCCCTACCATTTCCATAAGGTTCATGAAAGTTCAAATGAGCTAAGGTTTATGAAAACACGTAGTAAATTATAACACTACTGCACCGATCTAGGGTATGATCATTTTCCTTCCTCTGCCTCCTCATAGAGTGAGACTCTAACAAACTTTCTCTTTTTTGTTTCCTGTCTCAGCTTATGCAATATCTGAAAGTTGTATCATTGCACACATGTATTGTGTGTGCATTATCAAGTCTTATCAAGCTGGAGCAGCAGATCTAAACACAGACATCTGGACTCCGAAGTAATATTCCAACACTTAATCCTGAAGACAATAGGGTATGCCTACTTCAGAAAAGGGTTAGTGTCACCCTCAGTTTACAGTGGAGGAAACTGAGCATTCATTCACGTAACACTTACTCATTAAATGTTTATGAAGAGCCTTCCCTGTAACTGAGGTCCTGCTGTCAACTGAAAGGATGAGATCAAGAAAAGGCAGTTCTAACATTGACCTTTGCTGGTAACTTCTTGGCATTCATCTTCAATCATTCATCTTCCTGTCCTTTCTTTTCCTCCTCTGTAAACTGAAGGTTGGTTAGTTGCAAAGCACACAGCAGTGTTATGCCTGAAAAAACTGAAAGATAGAGACAATTTGAAACAAAGAAGGGTAGGAAACCCCTTTCCACTCAGCTGTGAGAAGGATGGTGATTGTTACTCTCGGGAGTTATGAGAGTGGGCAGTGGAAAAACAGTTTGTTGGTGGAAGCCAAGGTGAGCATGGAGTGGAAACAGGAATTTGAGCGAGTCATGTAGTTGGGGAGGGAGCTGGGGCAAGATAAGCCTGCTAGCTTTCAGACCGGGAGCTTCCGGGGTAATTCTCAGGAAGGAGCCAAGAGATAGCTCTGTGTTCGTATTTAGACAATTTTAAAACCAAAATTGTTATGGACCAGAGGAATTTTTGTGGGATGATGAGAGATCTCAAATTTTGTCAATAAGCCTAAAAGTGGATGATGGTTCTCCACTGGATGATTCGGCACTTTTTTCCATCCTGGATTGTCTACATTTTGTGTGGGTGTGCTTTCTCAGCTTATTGTGAAACATATTAAACATAAGTGAAAGCAATATTTAACTAAAAGATAAAGAAAAAGAAAGTTAATAAAATAATATTCAAGATAGGAACTGAAATGGGCTAAGGGAGAGTCCTGAGAGGAAGAGAATTAACGTGCAGTAAACTCCTATGAGTGCCTCCTGTGCTCTGAGAACTTTCATATCCACAAAATAACCTCATTATAGCCACACAAGGTAGTTGCTCTACAGATCTGAAAACTGAGGCACGGAAAGAGTAAGCAACTTGTCTCAAATCAGGAAATAATGACGTCCGTGAGCTCAGGTTTGAACTGTGGAGAGTATGAAGTTATTCTTCTCTCAGAAGCTCTGCATAGACTCAGCACCTTTGGCACAGTCACTTTTTCTTTAAAGAATGGCCTCTACTTGGAAAGGGGAGAGCATCCTTTCCTACAACTGACACAATGTTTGTGTTGTCCCAAGACATTATTCTAACGTGAGGCACTTGGATTCAGGCATAGACACACGAGATTTCTATTGTCACCCTGTGGTAACCACTGGTGCTGGCATTTCACAAACCCTGACCTTGCTTCGTTAGGAAAATATGGGAGTGGGAAGCAAGGTTCCTCAGTCCCACTGTCATTTGGACAAATGTCCAGTGAGTAGTCTATCCGCTTGTGGAGGCAAATCTTTTTGAATTTACATAGATTCACAGAATTTCAGAGCTGAAGAGATGTTAGAGATAGAATTTTGGCTCAATGGCTCAGTCTAGTTTAGGGGAAAGTGAGGGCAAGAGTTCATTTATGGGCCTCCTGTCCTCCTGTCCTTAGCATTTTCCTCTCTGTGGCACTGGGTGCATGACTACGCTATTTAACCAATTCCTGAATTTGTGATTTATGAACCCAGGAAAGCATTTATCATTTGAATCACCCCAGAAGTATGTGTCAGAGTCAGGGAGGGAAAAATTTCTTCCAAAAACCCTGTTCTAGGCTATTTAAGATGGCTATCCTGGCCCATTTTGGAGGTTGGTACAAGCCTTGCTCATCCCTGGACTGAGTTCTCCCAGCCCGAATACTCGGAAGTACCAGGCCTGAAGCTTCCTATCAAGAATAAAACTGAAAATAGGAAGCCTTTGGTTGCTGACTGTGAAATAAACTTGCTTAAGCAGACTGCCAAAAGCAGTGGATCATATGAAAAGCCACATGACTAACCAGAAGTAATTGGAGCTTAAAAGGTGCCAGCGTCGATGAGTAAGATTTCTTTCATCAAAGGATCTAGTTAAAGCAAATTCACCCACTCACGAAGTTCTTAAGTGCCATTATCTTTTACCCTGGAACATTTAACTTGCCCTGATGTGGATTCATTAACACAGAAATGTCAGCTTTTATTGACTATAACTAGCTGTGCATTTATTTCTCTATTCAACACATCTTTAAAAATTACTGTTTGCTAGGTGTGCTATAAGATACAAATAATATTTCCTTCATGTGACTTTTTCTGATTCCTCCAGTGTGATGTTATTTGTCCCTTTCCTGAAACCTAGCAGCTCTTTGTTTGCAAGTCTCCGAATAGCTTTAAGACATTTTGCATTGTATTTAGCAAATTGAGAACATATCTTATCTTCCTACTCAGAAGGAAGAGAGTTGAAGACAGACATGATGCTTTATAAATTTTTGTACATTCTGAGGTGCTTAAAGTAGTCTTGGTGTAGAGTATGTTCTCAGCATTGTGGAATGAATGATTGAATATTTGTTGAATTGGATATGAAGTTGATTCAGCTTACGCTAAGTTATGCTACCTTAGCAAACAACCCCAAGATTTCAGTAACTTACAACACAATAGCTTATTTCTCATCTATGTTAATGTCCACCGTGAATTTGATGCAACTCTACTTCTCATCTTTTTAATTCTGGGATCTGTGCGGGAGGAGCAGCCACTAATTGGGACAAGCCTACCTTGTGGCAGGGGAACAAGAGAGATGGCAGAAACACACGATGGACCAAAAATACGTATATCATTTCTGCTCAAATTTAACTGGTCAAAGCTAGTTATGTAGCTAAACTTCCCATGAGGGGCAGACAAATATAATTCACCCACAAAGAAGGCAGTGAATATTTTGGAATAGTAATAGAATCTACCAGAGAAGACATCCTTATTTTTAAGGAGGTTAAAATATAGTTGAGGAAGGATACACAAATAGCTACAGTTTTAAAAATGAAGTACAAGCAACCTGTTATAGAGGTAAGATGAAGGAGACATTTCTTTTGACTGAGGTTAGTTACAGAAAGCTTAACAGAGGAATGTATCTTTTAGATTAGGTATTCAAAAGCAGGATCTTGTGAGAAGGAAATGGGGAAAAGCTGGTTAGGGGGATAGAAGAGTATTAAAAAAGATACAAAGGCACTCAGGCAAAAGGTGGACTCAGGAAAAGAGTCATAGTACACTTTTGGCATAGGGTAAGGTGCCACATAGAGAAATAATAGGGTCTTAAATTCCAGATTAAAGAATGTAGAGTCTATTTAGCAGGCAATGGAAAGCCATTGGAGGTTTTCGAAGCTAATTGAAGAATGGATTAGAGAGAAGCTGAAGACGTTTATGAGGCTACTTGAAGAGTCCAGGCAGGAGATACTAAAGGGAGAACCAGGACACTGACAAGCATCATGGACAGGACAGAACCTATACAGCCGATCTGCAAAGGAAATCAACAAAGCTTGAAAACTGATTGGTTTGGGGAATAAAGGAGGGAGAGAGAGAGAGAAAAGTTGCAGATGATTGGACTGTGGTGGTATCATTAATGTAATCAGAAAAATAAGAAAGAGAAGTGACTTGTAGAATGGTAAAATAAAGTTTTATTTTGTGGTGTTGAGTTTGAGGAATTTCAGATAGAAATGTTTAGTAGGCCTATGGATCTATGGGAAGAGAGTTTAGGGTCATGTGTGTAACTGAATATGTAGACCCGTGAGACCTAAAGAGGTGACAGTTGAAGCCATGGATGCAGATGAGAATATCAAAGGGGAATGGTGGCTGAAAGGCAGAGGCCTGGGGACTCTCCACATGCAGGGTGTGGCAAGATGAAGATAAGCCTGGAGGGACACTGGGGAGCATTGACAAGGAGGAGAGGAGAGGAGAACAGAACAATGTAGGATCAACTAAGCTGAGGCAGATGAGAACCTGAGCAGGAGGGAGAGTTCAACATGGTCAAATACTTTAGAGAGCACCAGGTGGGTGAGAACGTAGAAAGCTGTATGGAACTTGGAAGAGGAGATCGTTGGTCACGGGTAAGGAAACAACTTCAGTAAAGAATGGAGTTGTTCTTTTGAGATAATTGATAACGAAAAGTATAGAGATTGAATGATGGAGGGGTAGTTGGAAGGGGTGGAATCAAGAGCACAGGGAGTGAGCTAACCTCGAGGAGGGCAGGAGAATACGCACTAAGAGAGAAATCGTCAGTGGTAAGGAATGACCTTAAGTTAGCCCTCACCGGGGTAGAGAAAAGAAATAGGCTCATTCGTTGAAATTAAAAAATAATTATGTGTTAATGAAAAATCAGATTAGATTTTTTTAAAACCATGTACATAAAACTAATCAAGGGAAGCTAAAGGGACCTTCCAAGTGACTATATTGTATTCATTTTCCTGTATTCAGTGTTCAGCACAGGGCCTGCTATATATTCATGTGCAATAAATAGTTATTGGGGAATATATAACTGGGCTTCAGGACTGATAATTTTAGGAAAATGTTTTTGTGATCTGGAGCTTATTAATTGGTCTAAGTGTCCTTTCAGTGGGAGAAGGGCATTTGAGGCCTTTTATGAGGGCATATAAGAGACTTTTTCTTCCTACCAGTTTGAGATTGCTGGTATCCCTTCAAAGTGGCTAAGCCATTTGCAACCCACAAAACTCTGGGGGAAATAAAACCCAACCAGAGAACAATTATGTTAAGCTAGGTTGCTATCAAGAGCGTCTTCGAGCAGGAAGAACTAGTGAACTTAGCAAAAGGGATGTTTAATAATATTTATTCTTTCATTCATGCTCACTCAAAACTCCACCTATTTACTGAGCACCTTGCAATGTGCCAGGTACTATTCTAAGGGCTGGGATAGAACCTCTCCACTCATCTAGATTACACTGCTATGAACAAATAACCATATTATATGACGTCATGTAATGATAAGCGCTACCAAGAAAAAATAAAGCAGGTTAAAGAGATAAAAATTAATTGGGGCGGAGTGTGTGAATGGGACTGTTATTTCCTGGGAAGACCTTGGGAGATCTCTGATGAGAAAACAGAGATCTGAACAGAGATCTGAAAGATCTAGAGAAGCATGTTTCAGGCAGAGAGAACAGCCAATGCTAAGATTATTCATTCTTGAGAGAGGAGTGAACTTGGCACGTTTTAGGAAGACCAAGAAGATCAGTGTTGTAGGAGTAAAAGGAGCAGGTGAAGAGTGGCAGGTATGATGTTGGAAAGAGAGGCCAGATCGTGTGAGATCGTGAAGGCTTTTATTCTCAGTGTGATTGGGAAATCATTGGGTGGGTTTTGAGCAAGAAAGTAACATGTTAGGGATTATGTTTTTAGAGGATTGCTCTGAACTCTGATCTCTGAACGGAGATCATAAGAGGGCAAGGCCTGAAGTAAGGAGACCAGTTAGGAAGTTGCTGCAGTAATCCAGGAAGAGAAGGTGGAGATCAGAACAAGGATGACAGCAGTGGTGATGAAGAGAGGTGGAAAGATTCTAGACATATTTTAAATAACTTTATTGTGATATATTGAGATATAATTCACATACCATAAAATTTTGTTTAATTGTACCTATTAGAAGTGTCCGGTTCAGTAGTTCTAGAGATAGATATGATAGGACTTGATAATGGAGTGGATTCAAAGTGTGAAGGAAAGAGAGGCATCAGGGATGTCCCTTGGATTAGAAATTAAGCAACTGGATAGACAGTGTTGACATTTGCTGAGATGCAGAGAACTGGGGAGAAGAAAAGTACCTATGTCATTGGGCTAGGAGGTGACCTACAAGCACACAGAAAAATGCCTAGTATTTCATAAATTTAAAATATGTTTGGCTAGTCTTTTTCTTACATGACATTTCTTCTCTATTTTTGGACACAAAGAACAAGTCAAGGTCCAGTTACTGAAATCAGGATATAGAGTCCGAGAGTTTAAGCAGGAGACTGATTTGCTGTTCAGAAGCCAACTGTGGATCTAGGAAGTTTTATATTTCTACTTTCAGGGGTTGGAGTAGTCTCTTGGTTATGGCATAGGATTAATTTCTCCTAGAAGCCAGATAACAAATTATCGTGTAGGATATTTTCTTTAGGAAGCCAGAGAACAAATGATCATGTTGGATATTTTTAGTGGGCCATAGCAGGGCTTCCGTTATTATCCTCTAATGGAGAAAGAATAAAAGCATATATCAGATGGTGTTATCCTTGTTGCCCAATAAATCATTGATATGTAAAATTTGGTGATCTCCACTGGGATTCCCCAGCATTAATTCTACAAGCCTGACTTCGTGATGTGCCAATAGCTTTTGTGTATTGTGTGTTTTTATACAGTAAATTTGTAAACAAGCTTTAAGATCTATATATACATACAAATGTATATAAGACTTAGGCTTAACTGCAATAATTCACATTCATTACTAAAATTATGGATAAAACAATTGGAGAAAGGCCAGCTAAGTTGAATGTGGAGAGGGAAATCGAGAGATAAAATTATTTAATGGAAAGTGCTTGCTTTAGATTCTTGCTTTATGCTGAACCTTGGGACTCATTTGTTTCAGTTATCTACTGCTGTGTAACCAACCACACCGATGCTTAGTGACTTAAGACAACAACTTATTATCACCTCTTCTAGTTTTGTGAGTTGAGTGAGCTTGTCTGGGCAGACTTCACTTGGGGTCTTTCCTGCAGTTGCAGTCATAGAGCTGCTGAGGTTGGAGCCACCAAAGGCTCAACCGAGCTGTGTCCCAGATGGCTTCTTAATCACATGTCTGGCATTTTTCTGTTCCTTTGAGTGGTCTTTCTTTCTATCAAAGTAACTTAGACTTCTGACATGGCAGCTCAGGGCTCCAAGAGGCAGGAAGTGGAAACTTACAGTCCTCACAAAGGCCAGACCTGAAACTGACACGATATCATTGCCACCATATTCTGTTGGTTGAAGCAGTCAGAGATCAGATCAGGAAGAGACTCCATCTTTAGATGGAGGTGTGACATGCATACAGAATGAGGGAAAGAATTGATGACAGCTATTTGGTAGACAAGCTACATTCAATCAGCTTATAACCATTCATTCACACAGGAATTGCCAACCCTTTTACAAAAGACTATTTTTTTAAAAAATTAATCCTCTGATTAATTAGATCAGGAAATAAATCTAAACTAAATGTCAGGTTACTAGGACTACATTAAGTCTATTCTATAGTTAGCAAATCAGAGATTTCCAGTTGTACCTTTCAAAACTTATCCAACAATAGAAAATGATTTTGACACAGAGATATTATCAAATCATTAGGTGCTATTCTTCAGAAAATAGATAAGCAGATTTGGAATCTCTTGCAACTCTTTGTTGGTTTTCAGGATCAACCATTTGAATGTTCTTTGATTTTGTTTTAAAGCCTAGATCTATAGGCCAGTGGAAAGAATAATTTCCAGAATCATCCTGGTCATAACTCTTGGTCAATGTGATGTATTCAATTTAACTGTACAGAGATTTAGTAGATATGAACTATCATATGTGCCTGGGTCAACCACGTCCTATGTATCAGAGCTAGAGTGGGGTTACACAAGAGTGGGAAATCAAACAAGGAGGTACCAGTTTGAGGTGGAACGAGTTCAGAACTGACCAGGAGTTGAAATGAGATTTGGTAGGAATCTGCAAGAGTTGGCAGGTACAAAATCAGGAGCCAACCAGGAGTACTGCAGGAGTTTCTGGAAAAGTGAGAAGAGCAGGCAGCTTAAGCAGGACAAGATTCAACAAAAGAACTGAGCAGCAACCCAAGAGAAACTCCGTCCCCACGGTAGCAGCTAAACAGCAATATAGAAACAGATAAGCAAATTATTAACAAGCTGCTTTAAATAATTAAGAAGACAGAGATAGGGCAAGGCTAAAAGTGCAGGAAGTAGCAACTGAGAAAATATACTCATAAGTTGGACCAATAATTATTTAAGACAGGAAAGCTTTTTAAATTCAGCTGCTCAACCCCTTCCAGGCATCCTTAAAGAAATTTCCCTCAGACTGGACAAGAATCTGTAAAATCTCTAACACCCGTAGGTTAAGGAATTCCCCATTCTTGTTGTTATGAGGAGTTATTTCACTCGCCTCCTGTAATTATAAATTTTCAGTTAACCCATGTAAAATGTTTCCAGAGTGTTTGGCACGTGGCACCCAATCAATGTTGGTTCCTTTCCTACTTTCTTTTAGTGGCAAGGTACACAAAAGACCACTTAGCCAGAAGCAACTCCTGGCCCCATCTCATGAAGGTAGAACTGACCTGGTTTTATAAATAACATGTTGATTATTCTCAATTTGTTAGTGTCTCTCATGTAGCTACACACTACTGATCAATTTGAATAAAATTATAGTCATGATAGTTTTCTGAATTGTGCATGTAGATTCTAACATAGGAACAAATTTGATAGTCTTGAAGAGTGATTGCTTACACAGTGCATGAAATAGTTTGCTCTGATTCAAGTTCTTTTGAAATGAAGTTAAATTGGACCAACAGAGGTTAAGGCTATCAAATGGAAAAGATTTCAGGGCCACACTTATCTTTGTGATGAGGACTTGGCCAAATTTTTTAGAAATTGGTTTCCTCATTTATTAAGAAATCTAAATAAAGATTTCTATATGAAGGTGGAATGACCTCAGAATGAACACGTTCATGAGAATTCAAGCTGTTACATCCTGTATTAGCAGAAATGCAGCAGCACACCCTGATATAGAGGGCCAGTGACGAATACCGTAATTCAAGTGAAGAATGGCAAAAGCAGTCTTAATTTCCAGAATGGCTCAGTTAATCAAAAAAGCCTGGAACTGTTCCCAGGATGCTTTTTTTAAGTCTAGACCAAATGCTAAGATAACCTTTGTACAATTGATCTAACGCCAAAGGGATGTGAGAAAGTAGTTAGAGATCTGCATTATCAAAGAGGTTTTACAGAAAATAAAGTGATTTGCAGGAGACTAGGACAGAAAACGCAAACACAAATCATTTGTATGTGATGGTTGGGAGGAGAGTGGGGGAGGCCAGGGAAGCATTCAAGGGAAAGAAGAAACAGTTCTACAATGGGGAGGAAGTTCATCAGACTTCGGCTTCCCCAGAGGATAAGCATAATTTAATTATTGACTTGTACTTGGCACCAGATTTATTCTCCACACAAAGGCTTTAACTCAAACCTAGGAAAAACCCCAAGAGAGAGAGGAGACATTTTATTTGAAGGTGGGCACTGTGGATGAAATAATAAATGAAAATATTTTTATTCTCACTGGTAACTTCCAAGTGGAAGCTCCAAACCCCACAGTGGTCAAAGGAAAAGATAAAGCCAGATGAGAGCATAGTTCACCTCTCTGTGAAAAAGTATCCCTCAGTGATTACTTGGGGTTCATAGGCAGCTTTGTGTTATTTCAAAGTTCTTATAGTTGAGTCTAATTAGAGCACTCTCATCTTTCCAAGAATTTTTAATGACCAGAGTGTTTGGAACTTTGGCATTTCCTGAGAGGCTCAGACAAATCGCATAAATAATTCTAATTAGCCCAAATACAATACATTAGCGATGTAGTTCAAGTGCCGTCTGACTTAACCCACTCACTCCTTGAGATTTTACCTAGAAGTACATCTGTCCAATTTGGCCAGCTGCGGCTATAAAATACTCTCTAAGAATGTCAAGTAACACAATAGACACCAGTAGGAGGTAGTTTTTCTCTCGCCTACCACCACTTTTTTGCAATTAGCTAAAGATAAAGATTCCAAACATAGCTTCTTCTATACTCCGGTAGTTCCACTTCTAGGTATATACCCAAGAGAAATACGTCCACCTCAAAGATATACAAAAATGTTCTTGGTAGCTTTTTTCATAATAACCAAAGACGTAAATGAACCCAAACGTCCATCAACAGTAGAATATCACAAAACAATGAAAAAGAGCCAGCTGTTGTCACATGCAACAACATGGATGAATCTCACAGACATAATGTTGAGTAAAAGAAGCTAGGCACAAAAGAATACAATTATGATTCCATTTATGTAAAGTTCAAGGACAGGTAAAACTAACTTATGGTGATAGAAGAATAATGGTTATCTTTGGAGGATATTGACTGCGAGCGGGCACCAAGAAGACTTCTGGGAGGCTGGAAATGCTTTGTGTCTTCTCTGTGTGGTAGTTCCACAGGTATACACACATGTAAAAAGTAATTGAGCTGTGTGCTTAAGATTTAAGCACTTTACTGTATGAATATTATACCTCAATTTTAAACCAATAACAAGAAAAAGAAACTCTTTCAAAAGTTTATATTTGGAAATCCAAAATTTAAGATTATACTCAAGACACTGGCTCTTCATTGGTGATACATGGGTGATAAAATGATGGCTGTATCCAACAATTTCCTGTGCATACAGTTGTGGTCCACAATTTTAGAAAAGTAAGCATAATAGGAAATTTTAATCAAAATAGCTTTTCCATACATATTGGACCTCAATATTTATGATATAAGCGGCTGTTCATTGTGCCTATGATACACAGTACAGAGTGTGGGTTCATTTATTTTCAACAAATATTTTGGTCATTTCTTATTGTCTTGAGTTTAAAGAATATTCTTTAAGTATGGTGAAGTATAGGAACCTGACCCAGGTAAATAGGCCCCGTTATGAAATCCTCTTAACAAAGTTTATTTCAGCCTGCTTTGCTATGTTACGAATGCATTGCCAAGGGACATTAAAGAAAAGGGAGAGTAAGCCCTTCTTACAGAATGGTGTTACTTCAGTTTTCTTCAATAGAGTGGCCTCCCCATCATTGCTTCTCTGATTCTGGTAGCTAATCTTCAGGAGTAATCAATAAAAGTCTTAGTTTTAGATGTCATAAAAGAAAGAACCAACTTTTCATCAATTAACTTGAAAAAAATCCTTTACCTTGATTTGGTTGATTTTTTTAACGGTTCAAATAAACACTTTTTATGCCTGCAGGAAGCACATGGTTCCATTGCAAGGAGAAAACGCTCTCTTGTCATTTAGGAGTTTTTATCCATTTAAGGGACCAACATACAGTAAACAACAGAGAGCACCGAGGAAGCCCCTGACAGGCAAGTTCCCACTAGGGTGCTATAGACATTAGGCATGAATGCCGAAGGAAGCCCAGAGGGAAGTCAAATGGGAGCAGTTTTAATCCCAAATAAATAGAGTTTTGTTGGGGAACACTTTTTGCTGAATAAAACTTTATTGAAAGCTGTGCCCTAATACTCCACAGTGCAACCAAATGGCTGGGAGAGCACTCAGGATCACTCCTCTTGTCTCCGATTCAATTTCAAAACACAATTTCTCGACTGCTGTTTTGAAACCATGAGAAAAGATCAATTGAATCTTGGCGGTGGTCATGGAGAAATAAAAAATTGACAACAAAATGCTGGAAAGAAGCTTGAGCATTTTGCAGAACCTCAGGAAGCCAATGCTGTTAGGGGAGATCCCTGGCGCCTGAGGCCTGACAAGTGGAGTAAAACCCAGAGGAGTGTGGGGTTGGGGTCTGATTAACAATAATTTGGGGTGCATTCTTGCTTGCTCTTTCCTGAAAAAGGAGTCTTATACCAGTTATTTATAGAGAGTGGGTAAATTTTTCATCAGCATTTTTTGTAAGCTTCTGGAGAATTTATGAATATTAAAGTGACATTGGGACAAAAAGTCATGAATGTTATAATGTAGAATTTGGCAAGCAGTTATTTTAGTGTTTAGAATTAATTGATTCAGTATCCACTTGTGTTGAACACCTACTAAGTCTCAGGCACTGTGACATGTGGGTGTGCAAGGCCTCTGACCTCCTGGAGCTTATGCTCTAAGCCTAAGTTTTTTCATCTAAGAGAGTAATTATCTCCTATGGTTGTTGTGAGGATTAATGAGGTCAGGCATTTCAACTTTTGTTTCACATTGTGTGGCAAATAGAAAGCCCTCATTTTACATGCAGTTGCAGATGTAGGCAGAGACTTATGTAGGACAGGATGCTGTGGGAACACATTGAAGGGGTACATCAGTCAACCTGAGGGCAGAACATTAGGGAAGCCCTCCTTGATGAGGTGGGTGCTAATATAAGACCTAAAGAATGAGTAGGAGAGAGCCAGGAGAGAGAGAAGATTCCCTCCACAGAGTTAGTGGTATGAGTGCAGAAGTGAGAGGCAATTGGCAGTAGTTCAGTATAACTGGAGAGCAGAGTTCCAGCTGGAGAGTGTTAAGAGAAGTGAAGTGTACCGGTAAACCAGCTCTGGGAGCGTTGGCTGATTTCCATAGCATGAATGTTCCTATTGTGGCTGATTTCAGCTGCCAACACTTTAACAACTAGCATGCAAAATTTCTGGGTTTTTAAAAATCAGCTCTGCAGCAGATGCAAGTAACCTGAGTGTACCCTGATTGCTGGGTCAAGAGTTTGGATGGACTCCAGTTCCACAAGTAGCCACTGACATGCTTTCAGCCAGGGAAACAGAGCATCAGGTCAGAGTTTTACAAAGATCACTCTGGCTTCAGTGAGGAGGGGAGAGGGCAAGTCTGCAGGCAGGGAGGTGTACTAATCCAGGCCAGAAATTACAGTGAATTTAGTGGAGGTAGTGGCAGCTGGGAAGCAGAAAAAAGTGGATTTAGAAGACATTAGAGCAACAGATGATTGATCAGATGTGGAAGCTTAGGAAGGGGGAGCTTCTAAGAAGTAAGTCTGGGGTTGGGCTTGGGTGACAGGGTGGCCTCTGGCACCCTTCTCAAAGAGAGAGAATGCAGAGAGCAGAAAATGTTTGGGAGAGGGTAGACTCATTTACACGTTTGAACTTATTGGGTTTAGTTCCTCCTCCAAGTGATGACCTCCAGGATCCAGCTGGCTCTACATGTCTCAGTCCAGAGCGAGGTCTGGGATGCAGACTGAGATGTGAAAATTATCTGCATAGGGATAGTCATCCAAGCTTTGCTAGTGTCTGAGATCCCCCAGGGAGAGCCTAGAACAGACCCCATGGACACCGCTCTTTAAGGGATTGGGCCAAAGAAAAGGAGCATAAGAGGGAGAGACAGGATGGATCCTTGGAATGAGAAACAGAACAGGATGATACTGTGGAGCCAGAAGTGAGCCTTTCAAGGTGGGAATAATTGGTGACATTAAACACTAAGACAAATCAGTAAAGACTGAAAGGCAGCTATTGGATTCAACTAGGAAGTGGTGAGTAGTGTCTTTGGCAAGAGTAGATTTAGTGAAGTCCTGTTGCAACGAGTTGGGTTATGAACACAAGGTAGGAAAGTGGAGGCAATAAGTGTAGGAGACTCTTTCAAAAAGCATGGCTGGTCAGGGAGGAAGAGAAGATGAGGTGGTGACTGGAAAGGGAAGTGGGAACTGGGAAGAGTATATTGTTTGTGTGTTTGGTTTGTGTATGAGAGGACAGATATGTTTTAAAATGCTGAATTATTTAGCAAACACATATAATACTTGCTTTGGGTCAGGCACTGTTCTAAATGCTTTGCACATTTTCACCAATTTAATCCTCAGAAAGGGAGATAGTCTTATGACCTTCATTTTAGAGATGGAAAAACTTGGCTAAGGCCACACAGCCGATAAAAGGTGAAGTCAGGATTTGTCCCCAGGTTACCTGGCCTGAGTCTGTGCTGTTAACCTTGACCCCTGGGCCCCTTGCTGTGTTCTGAGGACTCTGCGGATGGAAGGAGCCACCCACGGAGATGAAGAGTTTGAAGGTATGGGAGAGGGAGGAAAACTAGTATGAGAAGATACCTCTGAAGGCGGGAGGGGAATGGAGTCAGGAGCACTAGTGGAGGGTCAACCCTAGACAAGAAGGAATATTGAAATAGGAGGAAAAGAGGATAGAAATTAAGGGTATAGTTGTAGGCAAATTTATAGGTTTGGTGACAGGAAATAGAGGCTTTTTCAAATGTGTGAAGGAGAAATGTTCTGGAAGCAGCAGTAGAGAGTAAGGGAGATCCTGATCTTATCTTCAGACCCAAAAGTTTTATATGGGATGTGGGAAAAGGAACACCTGTCACTTGAGAGGGCTGCTTAGTGTCTCAGGACAGAGCTGAGTTTCACTTAAGGTGAAGAGGGGAAGCTCAGTGAAGACGTGGGGGAGCTTAAACATAGGATAAGAGCTATAGGGGCTCAGAGGAAAGATTTGGAAGGGAGAAGAGGAACGTGGGGTTGGGATGAAAGGAAGGGCGAGGATCGGGTACCAGGAACCAGAGGGATTACATTTTGTGTGGAGATTAAGGATAACAAGATTGTCTCTACTGTGTATGGTGAATTTCCCTGGCTGAGAGTACACTAAGAAGTCGGTCCCCTGGTTGGGTGAGGATAGATGAGGCACGGAGAGGAGAAGAGAAAGGAAGAGGAAAAAGTCAGAGGATGGAGGTGGTTCAGTAGTTGGGGCTTGCTGAGGGGTGGCACTTCCAAATGAGTTATCATTCTGGAAGATGAAAATAGCAGCCTCTGACAGAAGTCACTGTGGTCTGGATCCATCTAGGAAGGTTTGTGGGAAAGGCTTGGAGGAAGGCTCCTACTTTTTGTGTGTGTATGTGCTGAGAAAAGTTTTCCCCATCTTGCGTTTTTGGTATTAAGAGTGGCAAGTCTTATGACATTTTGTACCAATAGTAAGTCTCACTGGACGGATATTTTGGGATGGCTGGCCAGATTGCCTGTCAGAAGAGATGAGTGTTCAAGCAGTCTGGGCATCTAGTCTTGACCACATCCTTACACCATGCCCCCAAATATCTGTAGCACAACAGATCAAAGGAAAATTGCCTTATTTTTGGGTAAATATTACAAACAAATGAGAAAAAAGAAAAAAAAATCCCTAGAAGAGAAATGGGAAGAAGACTTAAGTGAGCAATTCAGAGAAAGAAATACGAATGACCAACAAACATATGAAAAGATGCTGACCTCACTTATCATTAATGAAATATTTTTTTACCTATTATATTTGCAAAGATATATAAAAAATTAATTCTTCAGAGTGTACAGAGTGTTATCTACTTCGGGTGGAATACTAAATAGCTGTTAAAAGAATGAGATAGAGCTACACGTTCTGCTATGGAAAGAGCTCAACGTATACTGTTAAGAAGAAAAAAAAATCAACGTTCAGAATAATATGTTTTATATGGTACTATTTTAAAAAATAGGCTCTATGTATGCATATGTGTGCTTATAAATGGTCAGAAAATGTTTGGAAAAATATAGAAGATATCATTGTCATGTCTAAGCCTGGAGAGTAGAATTGGGGGCCTAAAGGGATGCAGACCATGGGGAGGAATAGAGACTCTTTTTAAAAATATATTTTGTTATGAAAAATTTCAAACATACATAAGGTAGAAAGAATGATACCATGACCCCCCCCCCCCGCATTTACCCATCACCTAGGTTCAACAATTATCAACATTACTTGATTATGCTACTCTTTTGTTCTGTTTGAAAACAAATTACCCCTAGTATGTATTATTTTCATATTAAAAAAGAATCTAACATAATGAAAGTGATTTGCCCAAATGCCTCACAACCAGGGGCTTGTTAGCCCAAACTTTAGTCCCCAGAAGCAGGAGAAGTATTCAGAGACTAGGAGTTGGGGAGCATTCACCACTTTGCTCTTGAATTCTGTTGGCTGCGTAGCTAGAGGGACAGCTAACCTTATCCAGACACTATAAAATGATCCTTAATTTAAAAAACAACATCAAAGGAACACTGTCTGCTCTGTAAGGGGGAATTTAATATGTTAACCAACCCCCGTCCACACCCTCCAGCTCATGTTTTTATTGAGGGACAACTTGATTTATCCTACAGCCTATTTTTATCTCTGTATTAAGAGTTATTTCATTTCCCAGCAGAGCCCAAAGCTAAGAAAACAGTGCCTTCCTCTTCAAATTGGTATGTCTTGGGTAGCTAGAGAGCTGCTGCCAGATGTTACCCTTGGTCATAGTGGCCTGGTGGATGCCTCATGCCAGAGGTTCAGGGGAGCCTGGAAAAGGACAGAGATTTCCAGGCCCCATTTTCAGAGGACTGAAAATGAGACTCCCTACCCCCAGCATGCATCCATTCATTTATTCAACAATCATTCGTTCCACGTACCCTACTCTCAGCCAGGCTCTCTGCTAGAGTTAGGACTATAAAGTTGAGCGGCACATGGCCCCTGACCTTCAGAAGCTTATCGAATCTGGAATGAAACTTTCAAGCTTTGCTCTGCTTCCTTTGCCGGGATTGCCCTTTCCTATCTCATCCATTTATTCTTACTCATCCTTCTGAATTTAGCCACGAGATACCATCTCTAAGGAACAACACTTAATTTAGTTTCCTCTGTCGGGAACACCCTTCCTATCTTGTCCACCTATACTTCCTCCTCCTGCAAAACTTAGGTCACCAGTTCCCATCACTGTAGCCCGGTCTCATTCCTCAAATCCAAGCTAGTTACTATTCTTATCAGATGGCATTACAGATTCTTACATGCTTGCATCCTTTTAGGGCAAAGCCTTTGCTTCTCTAGTTCCTACACAGTGTGTGGCATATATCCGTTGAATTAATGCATAAAGAAATGTAACAGCATAATTTCTCTGGGTTTTATGCCACTTAGGGTCTTGTAAGTGCCTTCAAAGATAATCTCCTTGGCCATCAGCCCCTCCACAGCTGCTTCTCCTCTCTGTTTTCTACCAAAACACAAATGTTATCTGAGAGGGTCTAAAAGCTCCAGGTAACAAGAGCAGACATACGTCTGGGGTCCTAGCTCTAAGCAGCTACAAAGTATTGCTTGTCCCTCTGAAATAGACATTGGTGTTGATTTCAAAACTATTGCTTGATCTTTTCCACTTTAAATCCTTTAAGCATATGAAGAAATTGGAATTTACGAATATTATCCCAGTATCAGTGTCCTGCTGGGAAGCCTTTGCACAGCATAAAGGTCACGGCGGGGCTTGTGTATGATTGCAGAACGCTAAAGAAAGACTAGCCAATATGTGCCAGGCGAAGAATCAGAAAGAACAAGCACTAGACCAAGAGTCAGGGAACCCAGCTTCTGCTTCCTTTCAAGGCCTCAGTTTGTTCATTTGCAGGAAAAAAAAAAAAAAAGAAGAAGTCGGTGTCTGACTGCTTTCAAGGGTCCAGCTGGGCTTCAAGTTCTGAGTCCATAATCCAGGAAGCAAATATTTTCAGTATATTGAAACAAAAATTTATTCTCTTATCTGATCTTATCTTCTCTTACGTAAATAGCTGTTCAGACACTGGAGAATAATAAAGTATATGACAAAGTATTCTTTTTTTCTGTTATTAATCCTTTCTGTGAATTGAGACATTTACAGGTAACAAGCAAGAAAAGGAAAAGTCCCTGGGGGAAAACTTCAAGAGAAAATTCCAATGTCCATTGTTTTTCGTGATTTCGTTTTGGCAAAGATATCTTAATTCTAGCTGCCATTGCACATTTTGAATTTAATCCAATGATAGCGGAGATTCCGTCCTTATTTATAACTCCCCTGCTGACAGCTCCTATTGTGGGCAGGAACCCAGGCTCTCTGGAGCCAGTCCTGGCACCTGTGCTTCTGGGATATGGCAGTACCAATCTCCCGTGACCCTGCCTGCACCAGGACCATTGTCTGGTACCACTGTCTTCCTAGAAACAGGACTGCCACAGGACTTATTTATGGTAGAGTTTGTTTAATTTCAATTCAAATTTCTGTTTAACATCAATGATTCTGTTAAGAGAAACCAAGTACTACTAGTTGATAAGTATCTTCTCAATTCAGATTTACATCAAATGCCAGAGTGGGAGAAGTAAGAAGTGGCCTCCATCTAGAGAAAATTAGAATAATAAATACTAATAATTATCGTGTGCTGACTGTATGCCAAGTCTTACCTCATCTATTCCTCGCACGGTCCTATGAGATAGGACTATTATATGCCCCATTTTTAAATGAAGAAATTGAGGTTCAGAGAAGTTAGTATCTAGTCTAAGCTTACTCAGTCTACCAAATCGGTATTCAGATCCAGCATATCTGACTCCATAGTCTGTGCATAGAACCACTATGCTCTCCTGCCTCTCAAGAACTGTATGTGTATACTGTCAGAACTGGGAGACAGTTCTGGGCAGAACCATGTAAGGTTTTCAGTGGATTCCAAAATGTTATAAGAAACTAATGGTCAGCATGTCTCCTGAGTTAGCCACAAGAGAAGTTTTGGATAATACAGAAATAGAAGTCTGTATTAAATAAAGATAAGCTTAAGAAACATCCACTGGGTGTCCAGGATGCAATTAATCCAGGAGCAATTAATAAGTTGTATGAGGGAAAATGACTTCAGCTGTTATAACAAATGCTCCCATATCTCAATGGCTTAGTGCCACTGACATTTATTTCTCCCAGTCCAATGTGGTTAGTAGGTGGGCTCTGCTTCACACAGTCATTCAAGGCAGGATCAGGACTAGGGTGAGGTAAAGACAAGAAGGACACCCATCTCAGGTGCAAAATTTAAGGGGGTGCCAAAAAACTCAGTAATCAAGATAAATAACATCTTAATGCAATACTTTAGAAAACAATCAAAACTAATGCCAAAAAAATTCATGATGAACTAGGTATCAAAATTTTAAACTAAGATAGGATCCAACAGAGCTGGGATAAGGGTCAGGTGATTGAGACTAAGTCAAGCTGGCTAATTAAGACAAATTTTTAAAATTCTGCTGAAAGTAGAAGACTTTTACTCAGAAAATGTAGATTCATAGGTGTGAACAAAACAAAAGCAAGCATTATCGGTCCCTCTCATTGTACCTAGACTCTCGTAAAGGAACAAAAGGGGCCTAGACTGGTGAGGGAGCAAACATTGCATTTTCTCATCATTCCAGGCAAGAGATGGAGCACAAGGATGCGAGCCTGGAATGAGCTTCGCTTTGACAACCATGGTATCACAAGGAACTTAGTTTGCTCACCCAGAAGGGAAAAACAGGTCTTCTCCTAGCAGGCTTCAGTCAGTAGCTACCTTAGAAAAACAGCCCCAGACAGCTTTTTGTTTAATGGACTGACTGAAGTATTTATTATTTTCATGGAGAGCAGCCAGGCTGCCTGTGTGCAAGATATCCAGTAACCATTTTAAACTATGTTGCTAAAAATCAACCATTCTCTTATGTTTCAAATAATATTTATCCACAAATAGAAACTGGAACTATAGACCAGTTGCATCAACCTGCTTTTAATGAAAGACCAATAGACTTGAATTAATTTAAAGCATAGTCTGCTGGTCATAGAGAGAAAGCTTTTTTATAAAGTGGCAGATGCAGGCAGCTGGGAGAGTCCTGGGCACCCTACCAGGATACACTTCCACAGACAGGGCTTCCGTGACAATCTCGACTGAAGTAGCACCCCTACCAGTCACTGCCACACGACTGTATTTTATTTTTTTCATGGCACTTCTCACACTCTGACGTTTTCTTATTTAGTTGATAACTTGTTTACTGTCTATTCCCATCCCAAACCTACCACATTGTGAGCACCAGGAGGTCAAAGACCTCATCTTTCTTGTTTTCCCCAGTACTCTCAGCACACAGAACAGCACCTGGCACACAGCAGGTGCTCAATAAATATTGGAATAAATGTCAGTAAGTTGGAGCTAATCTATTGATTCTTCCTGGACTACTTTTCTGTCACAAAGTTCTTCCACAGGGATTAGGACACTAATATTCACTCAAGACATGATCGCTGTAATTATTGTTTTTGTGGGGGGTTACAAACGGCCCTGCACCAGTGAATCATAAGGAAGGATACCGACAGTACCACATTCAGTCCTCTGATCCAGTAAGAGAAGCCTAATTTTAGATTATGACCTTATAACAAGTTTTACATGGATAACTCCACATCAGTAAACCCTCATATTTTAAAACCACCACATTCTAAGACTTTCTACGATTCTTGATGAATAATGGATACGAAAAGAGTTCTGGAAAAGTGGTCCTGTGATGGCAGCTGTTGTCAATGTTAAAGACTCAACACTATGGATGATTATACACACACACATGCTCAGGCGCGCATATACATACATACTCAGGCTAGATAGATAGATAATAGACAGATAGGGATATGTAGGTAATAATTATAAAAAGATATGTGTAAGTTTCCTGACACGCTTAACTCAACACGTAATGTTAGCATTCACTGTAGAGTTCTTGCCCATCAATTTCTACAACATCGAGCAGCACTTAGCAACTAAATGCTTTGGAGTAATTTATGGTCCAAGTTCAAATAAATGCCGATGATCCGATATTATAATGGCCTTTATTAAAATCCTTGTATTTCATCAAACTGGTATACTTTTAGATATTGGGTCATATCACTCTGTTCAGCAGCAATATTCATCAGATATGATCGATTTTGAGAATCCATAATAAATTCATACTATATTGATTTAGAGTCAACACTGCATTTTAACACTCTCCACATTTTAATATTTTAACATTACCTGCATTTTAACATCTCTGAAATCAAGATGTCTTATAATCAACATCTTGTGACTATAGCGTTTCTTTTTTTTTTTTTCTTAAAAGCTGTTATTAAAGTAATACGTGTCTTCTCATCAACGGTAACTTAGAATCCAGAAAGTGTGGTATTTGTAAGAAACATGATAGACAGGTTTATAATCTTAACATATTACAAACTCATACAAAAATGACAGTAAAAGCTGTAAGACCTTGAGGGTAAATGGGCAAAGGACACAAACCTTCTATTTACATACGAAAAATGTAACTAGACAGGAAATGTAAACCACCTCACTGGTACTCAAATAAATGCAAATTAAGACAAAAAGGAAACTGCATTTCTGTCTTTCAGATTAGCAAAGAATAATTTTTTAAAAAATCCAGTGCTAATTGAGTGAAATAGAATGGGCACCCTCATCAAATGTTGGTTGGTAAATTGGTACAAAATTTCTGGAAAGCAATTTGGCTGCCTGTACTAAAATTCATAAAGTGTTCACACCCTATTTATTCTTCTAGGAATGTATTACAAGAGAGCAATCAGAAAGAAGTTGAAAATTTATTCACAAAGATAGCAAGTGGAAAAAAGTCAAGAATCTAAATTTACATACTATATTTCAGTTATGTAAGGCATTTAGAAAAAAAGAATTATAATAAAATATGCCAAGATGTTAATGAGTGATTTTATTCATGTTCCTTTATGCTTGTGTGTACTTCACAACTAAATGTACATTATTTCAATAAAAAATTGAAAAACTGAAAAGAAAGAAAACAATTATATGATATTCTGACAAAAAATGCTTGCCAAAACGTCTGTCTTTGTGTGAGACTTACACACTAAAAATTACGTATGTGTGGGCTTTTATATATTTGTATGGAATAGTGCACAAGATAAAATATTTCAAGTTTTGTTACATTTAGAAGACTTAAAAGCCTTGATCCTTAAATTTTAAATTTTGGGGCAATTTTTTTTTAAGCTTGTTATTATCATTTAACTCTTTTTTTTTTAAGCACTGTCACCTCACTGGTTAAATTTACCATCTTAAGCATTGTCTTCCTGGATGAGGTAGTTTTCAATGTCCTTGCTAAAGATGGCATTAGTCAGCTTTTTATTATCTCTTGCAAATAATAGTCGGATACATTTTATCCCAAAATCCAACAGAGATTATATACTGCTAATTAACAGTTGTGTAATAAGAACACTGCAAGATTTCCTTTTAGTAGGACTCTATGTCCAATCCAATACTGCCTCAGCATGGAACAGAGTGTCCCAGAGGTCTTTGGTCGTTTCTTATTCTCTCTAGCTCTCAACCTCATCTTCAATCTTGAAGTTGCATTTTTGCTTACATTTTCTTTAAAAAACAATGAAATGTAACAAGCCTTGACTTGTGCCTTTGATATCAGAGAGAAAACAACTTAAAATTGATACTAAATTTGTATACCGTATTTCATCTGTATTACAATAACTTCCTTATTATACGCAATGCTTCATGTATTTATTCTTTGGATGTTTTACTTAGGTATGCTGACATAAAGGATATCATTCAGGCCCTCAGGTATCTTGCAGGTTAGTTAGGGGCAGTGGGCTTTGTGGGGCAGATTATGTGATCAGCATTTATAATTTAAGGTGAAGCTTATGATCCATCCTTTTATTCAACATAAGTTTATTGAGTGTGTGTCATTAGCCAGAGAGAGTTCTAGGCATTGGGATATAGTGAGACACAAGGCATAGCCTTTTCTCTGTGACTCGAGGGTAACTGGACACTCTGAGAGCATGGAAGAGAGGTGGGCTTCCGCTGACTGTCGATCCCATAATAATCTCAGTTTCCTTCCTCCTCACTCCGTATTCTTACTCCCAAAATCCAGTCAAGCGGGCTTCTCATTCAGTAGGTCTGGGGTGAGAACTGGAACTTGATTTTTTTTTATTAAAGCTCTCCTTGATAATCCTGATGCACAGTCAAGTTTGGGAACCATCACATGAGAAATAGCAACAGTGATCTCTCATGGAAGTAGGAGAAATTGTTGAAAAGCAATAGAGCAATGTTTCCTTGAATCATCTTTCCTCACAACATCTTGCCGCTGTTAGAATTTTGGTTTGGAATATAAAGTCATTAATGGTATTATCTCTAACACTGTACAGCTATATAGATAAGACTCTCCTGTGCTTTTCTAGATGATTCTTTGCTTTTTAAATTATTGTTAATATTCAATTGAAGTTATTTCTTTTGTTTATATTTGAAATTATCTTCTTACGAAAAAATGTTGCCAGCCAGTTTCTTATTGTTCATCGGTTGGTGCAAGCCTGTGACTCTTCTCTTTCACAGTTTCACAAATGCGCCATGCTTGTTTCTGGAACTTTGTACATGCTATTCCCTTTCCTATTCATTGGCTCTTCATATTCAGGTATCAAGTGTGGAAAAACAATTGATTTTTACACATACAAGTTCACAAAAGATGTAACTTCCATGTATCCTGTCACAGAAAGTTACTGAGGATGGGTAAAATAAGAAAGAGGAAGACGAGACTCAGCAAACAGCTAGCTAAGGAATAGCAGCCAAGGGAAGGAAGTTCTGGAATGATGCTGTGCAGCAGAGGCAGAAATTCAGAAGGGAGAGCTCTAGGGGAAAGAAGAAAGAAGAGCTCTTGAAAAATAACATAAACAAACATTTGGCAGATACTATGTGGTAATTAGATAGTTACATAGAAAACTTTGAAAATGAATAAAGAAAGCAAAACAGAAGGTTGTTGATAAAGAAAAATGCAATTCTTGCATACTCTTTAGCTTAGCAGTGAATAATATTTACATTATTGTTGTAATAAGCCACTGATTATTTCTTTTACCACAAATTGTGATATGACACTATCAGGACGAGAGGAAAGGGAAGCTGAGTGTATGAGCAATGTGATGTAAGGGCATGAAATCCTCTACCAATGCAGTAAGTCAATAGGGAAGATGGAAATTTGATAAATAAGAAGTAATGTGCATATTGGAAAGTAATATGGAAAAAATAGCAATAAGAATTCAAAGTTGTTGCCTAAGACAAGGATGGGTGGAGGATGGGGGATGTGTATAGGGGACTATGTTCCTGTTTTTTCTATGAATGTCTTTTAAACTTTTAGAACATTTTTATTATCATTGTTACTTGAAAAGTGCATATATTTATTTTATTAAGAAGGCAAATCAACACGTCTATATTATGCAACTACCATGTGCTTGACAAAGTGTTTAACTCTGCCCACGACATAAGAGAAAGTTCGAAAACACAGTTCTGATGCTCCAGGACCCTCAGTCACTTTGGACGATATAAGTTACTCGCCATATATAAAAAGCAATTAAAGAAAAAGATGTGACTAGATCTGAGAAAAAAACGTGAAAACTTTTGTATTCAAATTACATGCCCCGTGATGTTTGTAAATAATGTGTGTAAAATAAAAGCACTATTGAATTTATAATTGCATTCCTTACTCAAAGGACGATGAAAATGAATCACTGTTTCAGCTCCTCCCTTAGGGTTTTCAAATTTGGAGGCCCCCTCGAAGCCTCTCTGAAAGAGAACTATATTGAACCAGCTAAACTCTACATTGCTACTGTAATGGCTGTTTTGCAGTCTTCAGTCTCGGCTGCATTTACACACACAAAAAGGCCTTAACTGCTTACTTTGTACCAGACACTATGTTCTTATAAGATGAGCATTGGGGTCATGTTCCCTTTTTGCCCAATAACTGTCTTAACAGATGCTACAGAGACAACTGAAGAAGGACAAGCAAATAAGAAAATAAAAACAAATAGGCCAGAGAATGGAGGGCAGAAAGGAAAGAAGAGAATACGAATGTTGTGTTTGTCAGGACTTTGGGGGTAGTTTCTTGCCATTGCTGCATATTTTACTTGAACATCCTGTCACTTCCTCTGTGCCCTTTGTGACAGAAGTATTTGTTAGGAAGGTTAAAATCACCGAAGAAGTTGTTTATGTTGCATGTTCCTTGGCAAGAGACTCATTTTCTGGTCCTCAGAAAAGTGCTAAATTACAGCAGACAATTAAGTCTACTCAGGTTAGAAGCTGTCAAATGTATTTGAATTAAGAAAAAGAAAAAAGAAAAGAAATCTCTGGAGGGAAGATGTCTCTCGGAGATCCATTATTACATACACTCTGGAAGTTTTTTTCCCCAGACTAGCAAAACCAACACTCTCAAAGCCTGAGATCCACTTGTTTTTTAGACTGGTGGATTTTAAAGGTAACACATGCTTATTAAATATATTTTGGAAAAAAGAGACAAATATGCAGAAGAAAGTAACCGTTAGGAGAACACTGCATTGGCTGAAAGAAGGACATTGAAAAGTCTGTGCAGTGAGGCCTGAGACCCTCATGGGGCCTGCTCCAGGAACAGCAGATGGCCACTAACTGCCTTAAGAAGCAGGTGAGTTCTCAGTAATGCAGGGCTGCATGTTTGCTCAGCGGGGATTAGCACCCCGCCCCATCTCGAAACTAACGTTGAGCAAATATGTAGAAAATATCCATTTGTAGGTGAGGCAAATAAGCCGCCTACTCAGCTTCCCCACCTATCTTAGTCTGACCCTGAGTTCAGGCCACCAACTTTTCTTGCTATTTCTTGCTATTACATTTAATTCTTAATGGTCCTTCTGCTATTCATCCTCCTTACTGCTGCTTGAGGGATCTTTCGGAAGCACAACTCTGATGATGTGATCTTTGCTCTAAAACTCTGAGGCTACTCATTACCTAGGATAGATCTTAGGATGGATCTGGTTCCCCAGCCACTGGGAAGAGAGCAAGAGAGAAAATCCACTTAAGTAGTGCAGGCCATGGGACCACCATCCCCAAGCATGAGCTCATGCCAGAGAATGAGGATGATGTGAAAGATGCGAATCTTATATACCTGGCTGTTTCTCACCTCTGAATCTTCACTCAGACAGTCCCTTCTTCCAGAATTCCAGAAGAATATCCGCTCATCTTACAAGTCTCAGCTCAAGGATTATCCTTTCTATGAAATTGTTCCTGACAAACTCCTCACCCCAGATTATGTTTTCCTTTCTGTCTTGTCTCCCTCTCCAAATCTAGGCAGTGGTAGAGAGGTAGAAAAGATTTTAAAAGGTATTTTTTTGGAACTTAAACAGGGTCCCATGGCATGTGAGAGTAGTTACTGTAATATCGTCATTTTAAGGGAAGCTATAGATTGGTTACACTGAGGGCATTTGGCAATTGCACCGTGCTCCATGCCTTGCACATAGACATTGTTGGTAATTGCTCCCTACTGGACCCTGAGACTGAGGCACGTGGAAGATGGGGAACACATCCTGTGGGCTAAACACAAGAGTTTGAATGTCTCCTCTGGGCAGAGGAATGCCCATTTATCTTTTCCTCTTCCTGAATCCCTTTCTTTCTTTGGGTGCAACCAATCATCCTTTTGTTAGGAAAATCAAATTAAATGTCTTACGATGAGTTTACCTTGAAATTGGAGTGAAGATAGAGGAAAGATTATTCTTGTCCAGGTAATCTCTTTGCCATTCAAAATGTGACCCAAGGACCCATCTAACCTGAAAGTTATTGGTCTGAAGTTTGTAGCCAAAATAGATATTTATGAAATATTTTTGGCCAGCACACTTGAAGTACCTCACCACCTGCTGCCATTGCTATTGTTTAATTAACAGTCTCCAGGTGTCAGGCCAGTAGGCCTGGATCAATCAGCCCTTGTGATTGAAGGTGAATGCGGTTAATAACATAATTTTGAGATGCCCGAGTTCAATTCCACTAAACATTCATTATAAAACTATGGGTCTGTTGAGGATTTATAATTAAAGAAGACAGCTGTGAATAAAGCCTTCATACAATCTTTACTCACTTTGGCTTCCACTACTAGCTCTGGCCTTCCGGTCATAGTCCTTTGTTATTAAACAAACAACTGTGCAACTTACACATAGATTTTGTCCCAGGACCCACTACTGAAAAGAGATATTTACTCTCTGCTTGAGGGTTTGTTTGGTTTTTTTTTGGTGGAAGTAGTCAGACACTGAGATAGCATGGCCAAATGGTTTTTTTTTTTTGAAGACTATTTTTGAGAGCAGTTTTAGATTTACAATAATTGGGAGGAAGGTACAGAGATTTCTCATATGCCCTCTACACCTAGACATGCATAGCCTCCCCCAGTATCAACATCTCTCATCAGAATGGTACATTTTTAACCTCAGATGAACCTACATCGACATATCACATTTACTCATAGTCCATAGTTTATATTATGGTTCACTTTTGGTGTTGTACATTCAATGGGTTTGGGAAAATTAATAATGACATTTATCCATCATTATAATATCATACAGAGTATTTTCACTGCTCTAAAAACCTCTGTGCTCTTCCCATTCATCTCTCCTCCCATCCGCTCTGGAAACCACAGATACTTTTATTGTTTCCATAGTTTTGTCTTTTCCAGAATATCACAGAGTTGGAATCACACAGTATGTAGACTATTCAGTTTGGCTTCTTTCACTTAATGATATGCATTTAAGTTTCCTCTGTGTCTTTTCATGGCTTGATAGCTCATTTCTTTTTAATACTGAAAAATATTCCATTGTCTGGATGGAGCACAGTTTATTTATCTAGTCACCTACTGAAGGACATCTTGGTTGCTTTCAAGTTTTGGCAACTGTGAATAAAGCTGCTATAAAGATTCCTGTGCAGGCTTTTGTGTGGACATAAGTTGCCAACTCTTTTGGATAAATACAATGGAGCGCAGTAGCTGGATCATGGTAGAATATACAGGCATACCTCGTTTTATGGTGCTTCTCTTTATTGCACTTCATAGATACTGTGTTTGTTACAAATTGAAGGTTTGTGGCGACCTTGTGTCGAGCAAGTCTATCAGTGCCATTTTCCCAATAACATTTGCTCACTTCATGTCTCTATGTCCCATCTTGGTCATTCTTGTAATATTTTAAACTTTTTATCATTGATATATTTGTTATTGCGATCTGTGATCAGTGATCTTTGATATTACTATTGCAATTGTTCTGTGGCACCATGAATAGTGCCCATATAAGACAACGAACTTAATCGATAAATATTCTGTGCGTTCTGACTGCTGCACCAACTGGCCACTTCCCCTTCTCTCTCCCTCTCCTTGGGTCTCTCTGTTCCTTGAGATACAATAATATTGAAATTCGGCCAATTAATAACCCTGCAATGTCCTCTAAGTGTTCACATGAAAGGAAGAGTCGCATATTTCTCACTTTAAATCAAAAGCTAGAAATGATTAAGCTTAGTGAGAAAGGCATGTTGAAAGCCAAGATAGGCTGAAAGCTAGGCCTCTTGTGCCAAACCATTTGCCACCTTGTGAATGCAAAGGAAAAGTTTTTGAAGGAAATTAAAAGTGACAACTCCAGTGAACACATGAATGGTAAGAAAGTGAAACAGACATTGCCAATATAGAGAGTTTTAGTGGTCTGGATAGAAGATCAAACCAGCCACAACATTCCCTTAAAGCCAAAGCCTAATCCAGAGCAAGGCCCTAACTCTCTTCAATTCTCTGAAGGCTGAGAGAGAAGTCTGAAGCTAGCAGAGTTTACTTCATGAGATTTAAGGAAAGAAGCTGTCACCATAACAGTGCAGGTGAAGCAGCAAGTGCTGATGTAGAAGCTGCAGCAAGGCTTCCAGAAGATCAAGCTAAGATAGTTAATGAAGCTGTTTATACTCAACTACAGATTTTCAATGCAGATGAAACAGCCTTCTATTGGAAGAAGATGTCATCTAGGACTTTCATAGCAGGAGAGGAGAAGTCAATACCTGGCTTCAAAGCTTCAAAGCACAGGCTGACTCTTTTGTTATGGGCGAATGCAGCTGGTGACTTTAAATCAAATCCAATGCTCACTTATTCTGAAAAAACCTAGGGCACTTAAGAATTATGTTAAATCTGCGCTGCCTGTGCTCTGTAAATGGAGCAACAAAGCCTGGATGTCAACACATGTATTTATAACATGGTTTACTGAATATTTTAAGCCCACTCTTGAGAACTATTGCTCCAAAAAAAAGATTTCTTTCAAAATATTACTGCTCATTGACAATGTACCAGGTCACTCAAGAGCTTTGATGGAGATGTACAGTGAGATTAACGTTATTGTCATGCCTGCTAACACAACTTCCATTCTGTAGCCCACGGATCAAGGAGTAATTTTGACTTTTAAGTCTTAATATTTAAGAAATATATTTTGTTAAGGCTATATCATAGATAGTGATTGCTCTGATGGATCCGGAGAAAGTCAACTGAAAACCTTCTGGAAGGGAATAACCATTCTAGACATGATTAAGAACATTTATGATTCATGGGAAGAAGTCAAAATCTCAAGATGAGCAGGAGTTTGGAATAAGTTGACTCCAACTCTCATGCATGACTTTGAGAGGTTTAAGACTTCAGAGGAGGAGGTCACTGCAGATGTGGTGGAAATAGCAAGAGAACTGGAATTAGAAGTGGAGCCTGAAGATGTGACTGAATTACTGTAATCTCACGATAAAACTTTGTGGATGAGGAATTGCTCCTTATGGATGAGCAAAGAAAATGGTTTCTTGAGATGCAATCTGCTCCTGGTGAAGATGATGTAAAGATTGTTGAAGTGACAACAAAGGATTTAGAATAGTACATAAACTTAGCTGATAAAGCTGTGGCAGGGTTTGAGAGGATTGTCTCCAGTTTTGAAAGAAGTTCACTGTAGGTAAAATGCTATCAAACAGCATCGCGTACTACAGAGAAATCGTTTGTGAACGGAAAAGTCAATTGATGCGGCAAACTTCTTTGTTGTCTGATTTTAAGAAATTGCCACAGCCACTCCAACCTTCAGCCACTACCATCCTGATCAGTCAGCAGCCATCAACATCAAGGCAAGACCCTCCACCAGCGAAAAGATTACAACTTGTTGAAGGCTCAGATGGTGCTTGGCACTTTTTAACAATAAAGTATTTTTTAATTAAGGTATGTATATTGTTTTTTTAGACATAGCACTATTGAACACTTAATAGACTACAGTATAGTGTAAACATAACTTTTATAGACACTGGAAACCAAAAAATTTGTGTGACTTGCTTTATTGCGATATTCACTTTATTGTGGTGGTCTGGAACCAAACCCGCAATATCTCTGAGGTATGCCAAGATATTTTCTAGTAATGTGTTTGTCTGGTTATGGTATGAGGGTAATGCTGGTTTCGTAGAATGAGTTAGGAATTATTGCCTCTTTTCTTTTAATTTGTTTTTCAGTTTTATTGAGATCTAATTCACATACAGCACGGTGTAAATTTAAGGTGTACATCATAATGACTTGACTTACATATATTGTGAAATGATTACCACAGTAAGTTTAATTAACATCCATCACCTCATATAGTTACAAATTTTATTTTCTCTGTGATGAGAACTTTTAGGATCTATTCTCTTAGCAACTTTCAAATACACCATACAGCAGTGTTAACTATAGTAATCATCTTGTACATTACGTCCCCAGCACTTATTTACCTTAGTAGAAATTTGTGCCTTTTGACAGTCTTCATCCAATTCCCCTCCTCCCCTCACCTCTGGTAACCACATACTGATCTCTTTCTCTATGAGTCTCATTTTTTCTTGTAGATTCCACATACAAATAATATCATTCAGTACTTTTCTTTCTGTCTGACATATTTCACTTAGCATAATGCCCTTAAGGTCCATCCACATTGTCACAAATGGCAAGATTTTCTTCTTTTTATGGCTGAATAACATTCGATTGTATGTATGTATATATCACATTTTCTTTATCCATTCATCCACTGATGGACACTTGGGTTGTTTCCACATCTTAACTATCGTAAATAATGCTGCAGTGAACATAGAGGTGCACATATCTCTTTGAGTTAGTATTTTCATTTTGTTCAGATAAGTACCCAGAAGTAGAATTGTTGGATCATTTGGTAGTTTTATTTTTAGTTTTTTGAGGAACCTCCATAGAGTTTTCTATGGTGGCTGCACCAATTTACATTCCCACCAACAGTGCACAAGGGTCCCCTTTTCTCCCCATCCTCGCCAACACTTCTTATCTCTTGTCTCTGTGATGATAGCCCTTCTAACAGATGTAAGGTGATATCTCATTGTAATTTTGATTTGAATTACTCTAATAATTATTGACGTTGAGAACCTTTTCACATACCTGTTGGCTATTTGAATGTCTTCTTTGGAAAAGTAACTATTCAGTTCCTCTGCCCATTTTTTAATTGGATTATGTATTTTTTCTATTGAGTTGTATGACTTCTTTCTATATTTTGTATATTAACCCCTGATTGGATACATGATTTGTAAATATTTTCTCCCATTCCATATGTTGCTTTTTCATTTTGTTGATGGCTTCTTTTTCTGTGCAGAAGCATTTTAGTTTGATGTAATCCCACTTGTTTATTTTTGCTTTTGTTACTTGTGCTTTAGGTATCACATCCAAAAAAAAATTGCGAAGACCAACATCAAGGAGCTTTTTTTCTTATGTTTTCTTCTAGAGGTTTTACAGTTTAAGGTCTTACATTTAAGTCTTTAACCCATTTTGAGTTAATTTTTGTGAGTGGTGTAAGATAGAGGTCCAGTCTCATTCTTCTGCCTGCACATCATTTATTGAGGACACTACTCTTTCCCCATTGAGTATTCTTAGCTCTGTTGTCAAATATTAGTTGGCCATATAAGCAAATGTTTATTTCTGGGCACTCAATTCTGTTCCATTGATCTATGTGTCTGTTTTTATGCCAATACCATACTGTTTTGATTACTATAGTTTGAAATCAGGGAGTGTGATGCCTCCAGTATTGTTATTCTTTCTCAAGATTGCTTTGGCTATTTGTGTCTTTTGTGATTCTGTACACATTTTAGGATCGTTTTTCTATCTCTGTGAAAAATGCCATTAGAATTTTGATGGAAATTGCATTGACTCTATAGGTGGCTTTGGGTAGTATGGACATTTTAACAGTATTAATTTTTCCAATCCCTGAGCATGAGGTATTTTTCCATTTGTTTGTCTTCTTCAAATTATTTCATCAAAGTCTTGTAGTTTGCAGTGTAAAGATCTTTCAGCCCTTTGGTTAAATTTATTCCTAAGTATTTTATTGCTTTTGGTAATACTGTTAGTGGGATTGTTTGCTTTATTTCTTTTTCAGATGTCTTGTTAAATGTATAGAAACACAACTGATTTCTGTGTGTTGATTATGTATCCTGCAACTTTTCTGAATTCCTGGATTGTTTCTAACAGTTTTTGAGTGAAATCTTTAAGATTTTCTCTATATAAGATCATATCATCTGTAAAGAAAAACAATTTTTACTTCTTGATTTCCAATTTTGTTGCCTTTTCTTTTTCTTTCCTGGTTCTTCTGACCAGGACTTCCAGTACTACGTTGAATAGAAGTGGTGAGAATGGGCACGCTTGTTCCTGATCTTAGAGGAAAAACCTTCAAACTTTTGCTGTTGAGTATATAGCTGTGGTTTGTCATATATGGCTTTCATCATGTTGAGGTATGCTTCTTCTATGCTCAATTTGTTGAGCATTTTTATCATGAAAGGATGTTGTATTTTGTCAAATGCTTTTTTGCATCTATGAGATGATCATATGATTTTTATCTTCCATTCTTTTTTTTTCTTGTGATGAGAACTTTTAAGATGTACTCTCTTAGTAACTTTCAAATATGCAATACAGTATTGTTAACTATTGCCATCATGTTGTACATTACATCCCCATGATTCATTTATCTTATAACTGGAAGTTTACATCTTTTGACTTCCTTCACCCATTTCGCCCACCCCCCAACCTCCACCTCCAGCAACCTCCAATCTGCTGTATCTATGAGTTTGTTTTTTAATTCTACGTGTAAGTGATATCATACATTATTGTCTTTGTCTGGCTTATTTCACTTAGCATAGTGCCCTCACAGTCCACCCATGTTGTTGAAATGGTAGAATTGCCTTCTTTTTTATGGATAAATAGTATTCCATTTATAAATATATATATATTATGTATGACTGTACTAGGGATAAATAGTTAACACACCTATGTATTACAGTTTTAGAGTATTCTGAATCTGACTACAGTCATGTGTCTCTTACTGATGGGGATACAGTTTGAGAAATGCATCATTAGGCAATTTTGTCCTTGTGTGAACATAATAGAGTGTACTTACACAAACCTGCATGGTATAGCCTCCTACACACCTATATGGTACTATATGGTACCAATCTTATGGGACCACTATTTTATGGGCAGTTCATCATTGACTGAAACATTGTTATGTGGCACACAACTGTTTATGCTTACCTTTACCACTGTGTTGTATATTTTCATATGTTTCATGTTACTAGTTAGCATCATTTACTTTCAGCTTGAGGAGCTCCTTTCAGCATTTCTTTATTTTATTTTATTTTTGTGAGGAAGATGAGCCCTGAGCTAACATCCATGCCAATCTTCTTCTAGTTTGTATATGGGATACTGCCACAGGATGGCTTGATGAGCAATGTGTAGGTCCATGCCCTGGATCCAAATCTGTGAACCCTGGGCCACCAAAGTGGAGTATGCAAACTTAACCACTGTGCCACTGGGCTGGCCCCAACTTTCAGCATTTCTTGTACGGCAGGTTTAGTGGTGATGAATTTCATCATTTTTTGCTTTTCAGGGAATGTCTTTATCTCATCTTTATTTCTGAGGGACAGCTTTGCCGGGTAAGGTATTCTTGGTTTGCAGTTTTTTTCTTTCAGCGCTTTGAATATGTCATCCCATTCTCTCCTGGCCTGTAAGGTCTCTGCTAAGAAGTCTGCTGATAGCCTTATGGGGGTTCACTTGTGTGAGATAATTTTGTTTCTCTTGCTACTTATTAAATTCTCTCTTTCTTTGATTGTATACAGTTTTATTGTAATGTTTCTTGGAGAAGATTGTTTGGGATTGAAATTTTGGCATGATCTATTAGCTTCATGAACTCAGATGTCTAAACCTATCCCCAGGTTTCGAAAGTTCTCAGCTATTATTTCTTTAAATAAGCTTTCTACTCCTTTTTCTCTCTCTTCTTCAGGGACTCCAATTATGATACATTATTTCTCTTGATAGAGTCTCGTAAGTCCTATAGGCTTTCTTCATTCCTTTCGTTTGTTTTCTCTTTTTGCTCCTTTGAATAATTTCAACTGATTTGTCTTTTAGCTCACTCTTCTTTCTTCTTGTATTATTATTATGCATATTTTATACTTTTGTACAGTCCTTGGATATTCTGCTCTGTTTTTTTTCAGTATTTATTCTCTTTGTTTTTCAATTTCCAGAGGTTCTATTGATATCTCCTCTAGCTCAGAGATTCTTTCCTCAGCTGTGTGCTGTATACTAATAAGCTCATCAAACTCATTCTTTACTTCTGTTATAGTGTTTTTTATCTTTAGCACTTCTTTTTGGTTCTTTCTTAGGATTTCCATCTATCTGCTTACATTGCTTATCAGTTCTTACCTGCTGTCTACATTATCCACTGGAGCCCTTAGCATTTTAATCATAGCTGTTTTAAATTTCTGGTCTGATAATTCCAACATGTCTGCCAAATTTGAGTCTGGTTCCGATGCATGCTCTGGCTCTTCAAAATGTACTTTTTGCTTTTTGGTATGCCTTGTAATTTTTTCCTGATAGCTGGACATGATGTACCAGGTAAAAAGAACTACTGTAAATAGGACTTTAGCAATGTGGTGGTGAGGTGTTGGGGAGGGGAAGTGTTCTATTGTCCTACAATTAGGTCTCAGTCTTTTAGTGAGCCTGTGCCTCTGGACTGCAAACTTCACAAGTGTTTCTCAGTTTTTTTCTCCCTCCTTAAGTGGAACAGGATGGCTAGAGTGGGCTGGGGTTGCGTATTTCCCTTCATCCACACAGAAGACTAGAGCTGGCTGGAGTTAGATACTTCCTTTCCTCAGATCCATTAGGCTCTGATAACACTACAGCAGGTTAGGCTCTGGCTAACTATTTTTTCCTGAGTGCAGACCTTGTTAAGAAGAACAGAGTGCTCTGGTATATTTCAAAATTGTTCCTTTTCCCCTCTCCCTGCCTAAAGCAGGAGAAGATTTTTACTATGGGAACCTGATTAAGTTACTGAAGGTAAATCTTACAATATTGTGTGTGGGGGAGCCCAGGATTGGGTCCCTTTGGAGTTTTTAACTCTCAGAGTTGTCTGCACTGAGCCTCCAGCAATTCATCACTTACAGTTCAGATTTTCCTACCCCGGCGCTAGTTCCCATGGTGGTATCCACTGGTGAGTCTGATCTGGTAGGCCAGAACTCCCTGTATCTGCCAGTCTGTCCCTCCAATCGTAGAGGCTGTGGTTTGCCCTGTGTTTTCCCTTCTTTTTGGATCCAAGAAGAATTTTTGATTTTTCAGTCTGTTCAGCTTTTTTTTTTTCTTAAAGATTGGCACCTGAGCTAACAACTGTTGCCAATCTCCTTTTTTTTTTTTCTGGTTTATCTCCCCAGGTCCCCTCAGTACATAGTTGTATATTTTAGTTGTGGGTCCTTCTAGTTGTGGCATGTGGGACGCCACCTCAGCATGGCCTGATGAGCAGTGCCACGTCCTCACCCAGGATCCGAACCAGCGAAACCCTGTGCTGCTGAAGCAGAGTGTGCGAACTTAACCACTTGGCCATGGGGCCAGCCCCTCAGCTTTTAACTTGTTAGAGTGAAGTGGCAATTTCCAAGCTCCTTACACACAGAACTAGAAACAGGAACTCCCCTCAAATGGTTCTTTATTTCTACAGAGAAGTCCTCTTGACCTCACAGAATAAATTAGACTGGCAAAATTTCCTTCATCTCTTTCCACTATAGGCAAATTCATTCAGTCTTCACTCACTGAACATTTTTACCAAGGAAATGGCAAATACATCTAAATATCTGTACCCTCTCTCTCCCCAACTTATACCCAAGGAAGACAGCACTAGTGGATCACAGCACTCTTTTCCTCTGAGCCTAGAAATCCTCAACACAAGCTTCCAGTAACAACTACCAGTAGACTGTAGTTGACAGACAAGTTAAAACCTTTGTGTTATCCTTGGTCCTCTACATGCCAAACACTGAGTATACTAAGGTGAACAATACACAATCTTTGCATTCAAGGCCACTACCTGCTACTGGATCAAAGAAAGTTAATAGTCTCTTACCTCCATCCTACTCCTACTACACTTTCTATTCTTGAGAAATCCATAAAGTAGATAACTTTTACTTTTATGGTTAAAGGTAAAAAAGCTAAGACTACTTTTATTCTGAAATCTTACCTTCTGCTGAAAGGTCTGGGACTGAAATGTGTTATTTAATTATAAAATCTCATATTTGTGTTGGTTTTTCTCATAATTCTGGTTTAATTACTCCTGGTCTAAAAATAGCAGAGCTGCATGCTTTGCTTGGAAAAGATTTAAATTTCCTCTTTGTGGCTGGTAAAGCAGCCTATCTACCCTTAATGGGATTTTTTTTTTTTTCTCACTGACAAGGTAGCCACAAAATTTCCTTCCTCAAAATCCTCAGCCAGTGTGATTTGGTGCTCATAGCTGGCAAGTGAAAAGGGAATTGCCCACTCCTTTGCCCTGCAGCCCTAGGAGTAAGTCAGCTGACCTCAGCTCAGACATTTCATAAGCCTGGAAGGACCCTCAGCTTCTTTCACCCAAAGCTCCTCTTCTTTCTCCCCACAACTGCCTTGATCAGGTAACTGAGTTTCTCAGTCAACAATGAGAGATGAAGCTTGAAAAGCAAGTGCCCCAGAACAAAAGCTTTTGTTTTTACTCTTAGGTGTAAATGACTAAAGACAAACTTGTAACCAGAGCAGTGAGGAAGGTGGTGAAAGCGGACCAGCAAGGGGAAGGGGAAATGGGGCTTTCCCAACAAGAAGATTCTGAGACATGGGATTGGTGGGGAGAACTTACAATGGCTTCCTCACAATTTTAACTAAGTCTTGCCTTTCTCTAACACTAAGAGAAGGTACGTGGCAGATGCCTTGGGTACCTTTCAAACAGCTCCACCACTGAGACTCTTTATCCTCTTGTCTCCATTGCACATGAGTTGGTCTTCCCTGCCTTGAAAGGCAGTGAGTTCCTGGAGGCTCTTGAAAAACCAGAGAAGTACAGACCCCAGAGGATTCAGCTGGTTCCATCCCTGCTAAGAAAGGCCATTGCTATGTTTCAGCACCTGGTTTCATTTTGTGCTTTCTGAGAAAACTCTACATGTAGGAGAGGAAAATATCCCCATATGTTACCTCTGAAATAGACGATTGTTTGGAATGGTTGACAGTATAAGAGCTTTTTGTGTCATCCTTGGCTACCAGTGGCTGAGGAGTCGGAGCTAGACACCTCATTTAGTGGATGGCACTGCAGTTTCTCTCATACTCTGAGGTGCTATGAAAGCTGATTGCTTCTCTACAAGACATTGATGAAAGAAATCAAAGAAGACACAAATAAATGGAAAGGTATCCCATGTTCATGGATTGGAAGAATTAATATTGTTAAAATGTCAATACTACCAAAAGCCATCTATAGATTCAATGAAATCCCTGTCAGGATTGCAATGGCATTTTCTACAGAAGTAGAAAAAACAGTCCTGAAATTTATGTGGAACCACAAAAGACCCTGAATAACCAAAGAAATCCTGAGAAAGAAGAACAAAACAGGAGGCATCAAACTTCCTGATTTCATGCTCCACTATAAAGGTATATTATCCAAACAGCATGGGACTGGCATAAAAACAGACAAATAGGCCAATGGAACAGAATTGAGAGCCTAGAAATAAACCCACACATATATGGTCAACAAATATTTGATGAGGGAGGCAAGAATACTTAATGGAGACAAGACAGTCTTTTCGATACATGGTGCTGGGATAATTGGATATTCACATGTAAAACAACAAAACTGAACTAATATCTACACCACTCACAAAAATTAACTCAAATGGATTAAAGACTTAAATGTAAGACTTGAAACCATGAAACTCCTAGAAGAAAACATAGGAATAAAGCTCCTTGACATGCGTCTTGGTAATGATCTTTTGGATATGACACCTCAAGCACAAGTAACAAAATCAAAAATAAACAAGTGGGAATATATCTAACTAAAAAGCTCCTGCATAGCAAAAGAAACCATCAACAAAGCGAAAAGAAAACTTATGGAATGGGAAAAAATATTTGCAAACCAAAAATCTGAGAAGGGGTTAATATCCAAAATATATAAAGAACACATACAACTTAATAGCAAAAAAAACAAATAACCCAATTAAAAATGTTTGTCCACTCCAAAGAAGATATAAAAAAGGACAATAGGTATGTGAAAAAGTGTTCAACTTCACTAGTCATTAGATAAGTGCAAATTAAAAACACAATGAGACATCACCTCATGCCTGTTAAAATGGCCATCATCAAAAAGACAAGCGATAATGAGGGCTGATGAGAATGTGGAGAGAAGCGAAACTTTGTGCAATGTTAGTGGGATTGTAAATTGGTACAGCCACTATGGAAATCAGTATGGAGGATCCTCAAAAAGTTAAAAATAGAACTACCATATGATCCAGCAATTCTACTTCTGGGACTATATCCAAAGGAAAGAAAAACATTAACTTGAAAAGATATCTGCACCTCCATGTTCACAGCAGCATTATTCACAATAGCCAAGACGTGGAAACAACCTAAGACATGGGAATGACAGATTAATGGATAAAGAAATTGTGGTTTATTTATACAATGGAATATTACTCAGCTGTAAAAAAATGAGGAAATCCTACATTTGTGGCAACATGGATGGACCTTGAAGGCAATATGCTAAGTGAAATAAGTCAGACAGAGAAAGACAAATGCTATATGATCTCACTTATATATGGTGGAATCTAAAAAAATGAACTCAGAAAAAAAGATCAGACTTGTGGTTACCAGAGGTGGAGGGTGGGGAAAGGGGAAGTGGAGGAAGGTGATCAAAAGGTACAAACTTCCAGTTATAAGATAAATGAGTACTAGAGATGTAATGTACAACATGATGACTATAGCTAACACTGCTGTATGATATAAAGGAAAATTAAGAGAGTAAATCCCAAGAGTTCTCATCACAAGGTAAACACTTTTTTCTTTTTTTTCCTTTCCTTTTTATTGTATCTATAGGATAAGACGGATGTTAGATGAACCTATTGTGGTAATCATTTCACAATATATGTGAGTCAAACCATCATGCTGTATGCCTTAAATTACACAGTGATGTGTGTCAATTATTTCTCAATAAAACTTGAAAAAATTGTTAATTGTAACATATTTGCCAAAGCACAAAAGTCATTTTTAGTATATGTCTACTTATGTCACCATATCCTGTTTCCCTCTTCCTTTTATGTAAGTTAACATATAATTTATATACAATAAAATAAATCGATCTCAAAAAAAAAATAGCTGACTCCTTCTCTAATTACTTTCTTATGCCCTCCACACTTCTTTAAGGACTACTGAGCCATTTCTTTTCCTAGTTTTAACTCCTTTCAGAATGTCACTTCACTATTTGGTTAGAATGTTATATATATTTTACTTGGTCAATATAGCGTTGTATTTAATAGTGGTGTTGGGAAGATATGAGTTCAATACAGGCTCTCTAATTTTGTAACTGTATGGCCCTGGTCAAGTTCCACAGCTTCTCTGAATCACAATGCCATTGTCTTTACAGTGGGGGTATCAATACCTAACTCTTTGGGTGGTGAAAAACAGTGTGAAAATATACATATTCAGTGTCCATACATGATAGCATTATTCCATTGACACATTCTATTTTTTAAAACAGTACAACTAGACAGGGAACAAATTGCTGCTGTCATGATAAGGACAACAACAATAGTAACATTTATAGGACATCACATTTTGCCAAACACTACATACATTTTCTTATTGAGGCTTACCAACCTGGTAAGTTTGATAGAGAAGGTATTTTTAAATATACTTTAGAAATTGGAAATTGAGAATCAGAGAGGCAAATTTAAAGTCACACAGTTGGTCAGCTAGGTACCGTGTGTCCCATTGTTGAGCGGAAGATAACTGACATTCAAAGGGAAGTGATTTGATGAAAGGAGCCAAGCTAGTAAATAGAGGTGAAAACTGGAACCCAATAGAGATGATAGCAATTTGAATTGATACCAAGCCCACACTCTTTTCATCACAGCTAGTTAATTTTAATTCTCAAGGAATTTTCTGCTTCACATATCACTTCCTGAGAGAGACGTGCTCATGTAGCCACAGGCCCTCCAGGACCAGTTCAAACTGAGCCCATCTTATCAACAGCAGGTTACAGTTGTTTTTCAGGAGCAAGCCAAAACTGCAGGGCATGTAGGCAGAGCATGCGCAGAGGAGAAAATCCTGACCTGAAATAACACCCGGAACCAAAGATTCTCCACGGACGGAACCGAAGGACCAGGACACGACTGGAACTTGAAAGCTAGACTCTCATCACAAGCAAGGGGTCCGTTGTCTAGGAAGATCCTGTGTTACAGCCCCTTCCACATCTTACCATAAATGTTTCAAGTCCTCCAATCAAAACCTGTCCCGCCAGCGCTTCTGCTTAGCAGCCTGTTCCCCCAAACCGCTTAAATTCTGCCTGACGCCCTGGATCAAGGAGACAGATTTGAGAGCCTTGCCTCCTGTCTCCTGGATGGTCTACCTCACAGTAAAGCCTTTTCTCAAAAGCTGGTGCCGTAATTTTTGTTCTTTCATATGGATCAGGCGGAAAACCCCCTTTTGTGCAGTAACATTAGTTTTCCAACTACCAACTGTAATTTCTTGAACAATTGTTCATTTTCTCAGCACTATAAAACATCCCTCTTTAACTCTTATGATGTTTCTATTTTAAAGAGTATTTTATATTAAAATTTCTACCCTGATTTTATTTTGGTTCATATTCACCTTTTCTTTATTTTCAACTCGTTTTATCCTTTTCTTACAATGGTGTAACTCTTGCCGACTACTCACTCTCAGCCTTGGTGTTTCAGACACAAACCGAGACTCCGCTCTTTTGATCACTAAGTTTATCCATATATTCTCATCGTAATTACTCTTATATGAAAACTTATTTTTGCTAACTCATTTCTTATCTTCTAATTCTCTTGTTTTCCTTAAAAACAATCCTTTTCTGCCTCTGTTTGGGTAGATTAAATTATATGCAGGTCATTTGAAAGTTATATATTCCATTTTTGGTTTTTGTATGATTTACTTGCACATACTTATTTTTTCTGTCAAATTACTACCCTTAATATTTTCCTCCCATACAAGAGACAAGCATATTTTCATTTCTTTTTTTAAAAATTCATTTTTCTCCTCTATCACTAGCCTTTGCTTATTATAATTTTAGTTCCAGGTTGATGTTAAAGTTGTTGAGAATTGGAATGTTTTGTTTTTGTTTGTTTGGTTCCTTTTTTTTTTAGATAGCAATAAATTTTAGTAAGTTTATTAGCTCCAGTTTGTTTAATGTATGGTGGCTTTAGAACGTGTCTGCAAATTCTTTGCACTCCTCCCACAAGTGGTAGATGTAATTATCCTCTCCTGGGAGTGGACTCATTAGTGATTTATTCCGTTTTTTTTTTCCTTTTTTTTGCTGAGGAAGATTCACCCTGAGCTAACATCTGGGCCAGTCTTCTTCTATTTTGTATGTGGGTCACCACCACAGCATGGCCGCTGACAAGTGGTGTAGGTCCACGCCCCAGAATCAAACCCAGGCCACTGAGGTGGAGTGTGCCAAACTTAACCACTAGGCCACAGGGCTGGCCTCCCTTACTCCTATTTTTATAGTAGCTTTATTAAGATAAATTAACATACAACAAACTGAACACATTTGAAATATACATTTAGATAAGTTCTGATGTATGTACCCACCCATGAAATCAAGGTGAGAAACAAATGCATCACCTCAAATTTTCCTCATGAACTTTGAAATCCCTTCCCTCCACCTCTCCTGAACCCCTCCCCCACCTTCCCTCCGTGTCTCCAGGAAACCACTGCTCTGCTTTCTATCTCTACATACTAGCTTTCAGTTTGTAGAATTTTATATAAATGGAATCATACAGTATATCCTGTATGGTCTGACTTCTTTCACTTAGCATAATTTTGAGGTTCATACATGTTGTTGAGTGTATCAATAGCTCATTCTTTGTTATTATTGAAGAGTACCCCATTCTATGGATATACCACAATTTGTGTTATCCATTCATCTTTTGATGGACATTTGAATTGTTTCCAGATCTTGGTTATTACAAATAAAACTGCTTCAAACATTTGTGTATAAATCTTTGTATGGATGTAGACTTTCATTTCTCTTGCTAAATACGTAAAAGTAGAATGGCTGGATTATAAGGTAAATGTATGTTTAACTTTTTAAGAAACTGTGAGACTGTTTTTCAAAGTGTTTTTAGCATTTTAAATTCCCAGTGGCAGCGTACAAGAATTCCAGTTGCTCCCTATGCTCTCCAAAACTTCATATAGTTAGGCTATATTCTGAATACAAGTCCTTTATCAGGTATATAATTTGATATGCTTTCTCCCAGTCTGTAGCATGTCTCTTCTTTTTCTTAACAGTTATCTTCCAAAGAGCAAAAGTTTAATTTTGATGCAGTCCAATTTATCAATTTTGTCCTTTTATGCTCTTTGGCATTGCATGGGAGAAATCTTGTCCAAACCAAATTTGCGAAGACTTTCTTCTATGCTTTCTTTGAGAAGTTTTATAGCTTTTGTTCTTACATTTAGATTATGATCCATTTTGAGACAAAATTTGTACATGGAACAAGATACGTAGCAAAATTCCTCCCTCCCTCTCTCCCCTTCCCTCTCTTTCTTTCCCTTTTTCTCCTTCCTTTTCGTCTTTCTCTCTGTCTTTCTTTTTTGGCAGGTGGCTATACAATTGTTCCACCTCCTTTATTGAAATGCTATCGTTTCTCCACTGAATTACCTTCGCACCATTGTCCAAAATCATTTGTCCATATAGGTGTCAATCTATTTCTGGAGTCTCCATGCTGTTTCACTTATTTATTTGCCTATGTTTACATGAATACTACACTCTCTTGATTATCATATCTTTCTAATAAGTCTTGAAATGTGGCAGTGTTAGTTCTCTAATTTAATTCCTCTTTGCAAACTTGTTTTGGCTGTTCTAGATCCTTTGCATTCCTGTGTGAATTTTAGAATCAGCTTATCAGTTTCTAAAAAAAAAAAGCCTGCTGAGACTTTGGTTGAAATTGTTTTAAATCTCTAAATCACGCTGGGAAAACTGATATCTTAACAATATTGAGTCTGCTGACCAAGGGGCATAGTGTCTCTCTCCATTTACTTAGGTCTCCTTTATAATTTCTTGGCAATGTTTTATGGTTTTTAGTGTATAGGTCAAGCATAGCTACCTAATTATAATATTTGTTGATGTTATTGTAAACGGTATGGTTTTTTATATTTTAATTTCCAGTTTTTCATTTTTAATACATAGAAATAGAATTGATTTTTGTATGTTAATCTTGTATCTTGCAACCTTGCAAAAACATTTGTTAATTCTATTTTTGTATATTACATAAGATTTTCTACCTAGACAATCATGTTATTTGCAAATACAGACGATTTTACTTCTTCTGTTCCAATCTAGATAAATTTCCCCTACACCTTATTGCCTGATTTAGTGTATAGGGCCTCCAATAGATGTAGAATAGAAATGATGAGACTAGACATCTTAGCTTTTTCCTGATCTTAGAAGGAAAGTCTTTCACCATTAAATATGATGTTAGCTGTAGGCTTTTTGAATATGATCTTTATCAAGTTGATGAAGTTTCCTTCACTTCTTAGTCTGCTGAGAGTTTTTTTTAATTTTAATTTTAATTTTTTTTTAAAGATTGGCAGCTGAGCTAACAACTGTTGCCAATCTTCTTCTTTTTCTTTTTTCTTTCTGCTTTTTCTCCCCAAATCCCCCCCGTATATAGTTGTATATTTTAGTTGTGGGTCCTTCTAGTTGTGGCATGTAGGACGCTGCCTCAGTGTGGCCTGATGAGTGGTGCCATGTCCGTGCCCAGGATCCGAACCAGAGAAACCCTGGGCCACCGTAGTGGAGCACGTGAACTTAACCGCTCGGCCACGGGGCTGGCCCCTCCTGAGAGTTTTTGATGAGGAACAGATGCTACATTTTATCAAAGTTTTCCTGTGTCTACTGAGATTGTCATATAGTTTTCCATTCTTAATTTTTAATATAATTAATTACAGTGATTAATCTGTAATTCAACTTTGCATTCCCAGGATAAACCACACTTGCCACAATGCCTTATTCTCTAGTTATACTGTTGATTTGATTTGCTAAAATTTTTATTAGAATTTCTTCATCTGTATTTATGAGACATATTGGTCTATAGTTTTCTTTTCTTTTTTTTTTAAGATTGGCACCTGAGCTAACATCTGTTGCTAATCTTTTTTTTCCTTTCTTTTCTTCTTCTTCTCCCGAAATCCCCCTCAGTATATAGCTGTATATTCTAGTTGCAGGTCCTTCTATTTGTGCCATATGGGATGCTGCCTCAGCATGGCCTGATGAGCAGTGTCATGTCTGAGCCCAGGATCCAAACTGGCAAAACCCTCGGCCACCAAAGTGGAGTGAGCGAACTTAACCACTCAACCACAGGGCCGGCCCCCTGGTTTCTTGTTTTTAGTGTAAGTTTTTTTTCTAGTTTTAGTATCAAGGTAATGCCAGACTCATAGAGTAAATCGGAAACTATTCTCTCCTCTTGAATTTTCTGAAAGAGTTTGTTTAGAATGGGCGTAATTTCTTCTTTAAATGCTGAATAGATTGAACCAATGAAGCCAACAAGCTAATATAGGGATATTCACTTTATCTCTTTCTTCTCGAATGAGCTTTGGTAGTTTGTGTCTTTCAAGAAATTTGTCCATTCGATTTAAGTTGTCAAATGTATTGGCATAAATTTGTTTATAATACTCCCTTATTCTCCTTTTAATACCCGTATAATCTTAGTACTGTTACCTCTTTCATTTCCGATACTGGTAATTTGTGTCTTCTCTCTATTTTTTTGTTTATCAGTCTTGCTGGAGGTTTTTCAATTTTATTGCTTTTCTTGAAAAACCAGCTTTTGATTTCTATTTTCTATTTCATTGATTTCCACTCTGACCTTTATTATTTTCTTTCTCCTGCTTACATGAGTTTAATTTGTCAACATTTTCCTAGTTTCTTATGGCATAAAATGAGGTTTTTGAGACCTTTCTTTCTTTCTTTCTTTTTTAGGAGTCTAGTACTATAGATTCTATTAAGACTGTGTTTGTAGCATCCCACGAAATTTTATGCTGTGTTTTAAATCTCATTCCATTCAAAAGACTTTCTAATTTCCTCATTAATTTCTTCCTTGACCCATTAGGTCATAGAGTTGTGTGTTATTTAGTTTCCAAGCTTTTGGAAATTTTCCATTCATCTTACTTTTATTGATTTCTGGTTTAATTTCACTGAGATTAGAGAGAATAGTTTGTATGATCTGAATGCTTTTAAATTTATTGGGATTTGTTTAATGGTCAAGATATAGTATACATTGGTAAATCTTTCATATATTTTTGAAAAGAATCCATGTTCAGCTGTTTTAGGGGGAACCGTTGTTCAGGTCTTCTGTATCCTTACTGTCTTTCTACTTGTTCTGTCAATTATCGGGTGAGAGCTATTAAAATATCTGATTATAATTGTGGATGTGTATTTCTTCTTGTGTTTCTGTGAACTTTTGCTTCATGTATTTTGAAACTCTGTTACTATATGAATAAATGCTGAGGAATATTATGTCCTCTTTATGAATTGACCCTTTATCTTTAAGAAATGACCTTCGTTCCTTGTCATATTCTTTCCTCTGAAATCTACTTTGTCTCATTTAGTATAACTGCTCTGGCTTTGTTTTGATTTCTGTTAACACAGTATCTTTTGTCTATCCTTTTACTTTTAACTCATTTTTGTCTTTATATTTAAAATGAGTTTCATGGCGGCATATAGTTTGGTCTTGCTTTTTATGTTGTACAGTAATTTTTTCTCTTTAAGGTAACTTTATACTTACAGAAAAATTGTAAAAATAACAGAGAGTTTCCATATACTCTTCACCAATTTCCCTTATGTTAACATGTTACATGATCATAGATCATTTATCAAAATTAAGAAATTAACTGATGTGTTTCTTGTTTTAATAAAAATTTTAAAGATTTCAGCCATCATTTCTTTAGATATTATTTCCATTGCACCCTTCTCTCTCCTCTTCTAAATGAGAGATATTCCATTTACATGTATGTTAAGCTTGAAATTGTCCTTACTTCTCACTGGTGCTTCATTCACATTTTTTAGTTTTTTCACCCTCTGTGCTTCATTCTGGAAAGCTTCTACATCTTCAATTTCCCTAATCTTTTCTTCTGCAATGTGTAATTTGTCATTAATTACATTCAGTGCATTTTGCACCTAACACATTGTAATTTTTACTCTTAGAATTTCCTTTTTTTTTGTATATCTTCCATGTGTCCACTTGACATGCTCACTTTTCCCCTAGCTTTTTAAACAAATGGAACACAATTATAATAATTTTCTTAACATTTATTAGGTAGGGCAAGAACAGCATTTCTTCTGGAGTAATTATCTACCCAGCTACCAAGGCAAGAAGCTTCTGAGTTTCTAACCTAATGTTCTATTAATTATGAAAATTTCCAGCCTGGGAGCAGGCACTCTTCCCAGACTTGTGTAACCTCTGGTTACTGTTTTCTAAAATCCTTTCAAGTGGTTCTTTTCTTGGCCTCAGGTAGTTTTCCTACAGACATGCAGTGATCAGCACTGTCCTGAATACTCAAGAGGATCTCTGGATTCTTTCTCTGGACTCAGCTTTCTTGTCTCCAGTACTCTGCCTTAGGAACTCTAACTACCTCGTCTCCCTGGACTCTTAGCTCTATCTCAGGGAATTTGCTCAACTCTGCTTGGGTTCCCTGTCTCTGTGTCAAGGCCTGAAAACTCACTCAAATCAGTAGTTGGGGGCAATCATAGGGTTTACCTTGTTTGTTTTCCATTTCTCAAGGATTCCCATCATTCGTCTGATTCCAATGTCTTGAAAACCATTGTTTCATATACTTTCTCCAGTTTTTCGTTTCAGACAGGGAGGAAGTCTGGTCCTTGTTACTCCATCTTCACTGGAAACAGAAGTCCCTGTGTCTCAGTCTTCTTTAGTAAATATTTATCATTCTAACGAATAGAATGCAGCAGAAACGCGACTCCTGAGAGACAATCCTCCATAGGTCTCTTGCATTTCATCATATCTTCCAAGCAGAGGCCTTGACCACGTTTTTTCCAAACAAAGTTTTGAAGAATATTTGTATAATGAACTGACTTAGAAAATAGAATAATATCTCCCTCTGGAGCAAAGGGCAGGTTTGCTTAAAGTCTTGGAAAACAGAGATAGTGTCCTTCCAGAGCAAACGATAAGCATGCTTACAGTCCAGTAACATATATGTGGGTTTCCTAAGTTCAATGCTCCTCTCCTGTAATGCAGCCCAGTTTGTGAGAAGTTGTCACTTGATCTCTTTGCATCACCTTTTGGGAAGTGGGGCTCAAGGGATCAGGGGAAGAAAACACTTAGTCTCTATCTACTGCTATTGCTGCAAGTAACAAATTATCCTTCGTCTCTGACCCAGGAGTCTTGTACCTTTTGCCAGCATCCCTGAAACTGTTGTAGGTGAATTTGTTAGTTTGAAAGTAAAATAAAATCTCATACTCTTCATAGAGCTAGACAGATGAGATGAAATAGGCTAGGTTAAAAAGCAATACGACTTCTTCCCGGCTTTTTCTCTTGAGTGACATGCCTTGGGAGTCCTGAGTCAATATCTTATATGTTTGGCTACCCTAAACTCCAGCCTTTGAGCCATACTGCTAAGTGGAACAGAGATGAGCTGTCCCTGTAGCCCTGCCTAGTTTGCAGATGAGTGAGCAAAATAAATGCTATTGTTATTTTAAACCACTGAGTTTTGGGGTGATTTATTATGCAGTACTAAATAACTGAAACACTATGTATTTCACAACATCCTTCTGGATTTCTTGTTCTTCTGGATAGAGCTCTTTCTCTAAAAGGCTTTTAATGAAGTTCTTGTGTAGTAAACTTCTGAGGCCTCACAGGCCTAAAAAGATATGTATTTTTCAATCACATTTAAAAGTAGCCTACTTGGTTGTGAAAGTATAAGCCTGAAGTTCTTTTCTTTCACTACAATTTCTATTGTTTCCTTGCATCCAGTTTACTGTTGTAAAATCTGATGTCAGTTTTACATTTATTTCTTTATAGATGATCTAAAGTTTGTCCCAGTAATATTTTAGATTTTTTTCTGTTGTCTCAATGGTTCCTAAAGATGACTAGGGAGGGCTATACCATGACTAACACCTGCTTTTATTAATTTGAATATCATTCTTCTGCCTACTTCTTCCTTTGGGTCCATAAATTGTGGCAGTACTTCCCTAGAGACCAAAAGGGAAAAAAACATCCGCCCTGGGCTTTCATTTCTAACCCTAGCTTGTGAATGGTGAGAACAACTGGCAGCATCCATCCTGGCCAACACATTTCTGTGTGTCTCTGAAAGGAATTTTCCCGTGCCCAGTAATACTAAACCACAGGAAATCCAGGAAAACAATATAAACAGAATTTTATTCTTATTTGGTCATTATAATAGAATTTAAACTCACACAAATGACTAAAATTAAATTCAACCACTTAACACAGTATACCAGAAATAATGGGGTCTTAAAATTGTTTGTTTTCTGAGCAACTGACAGCTCAATATCTGAATCTTTCTTGGAAGTCACAGAGCATGCTGTCATAAGTGACTACCACAGAAATGCTCATGAATCAAGTAACAAAAAGGGAGAGAAGAGGAGATGTCAATGCTCTTATTTGTTAATGTTTTTATTATAAGCTATTTTTGAAAGATATTTTGGAAGATAAACCTCTTGAAGGCAGACCAGAAACCATGCTCCTTCACTGCCTTTCAAGATCTGGGAGACTAAATAATCAAGATTGAGTGAAGAGCAAGAAGAGTGTCTGCAACACTTTATTTTTTGCTGCGGAATGTTCATCCTGAGCTAACATTTGTTGCCAATCTTCCTCTATTTTGTGTGTGTGTCACCGCCACGGCATGCCCATTGCCGAGTGGTGTAGATCTGCACCCAGGAACCAAACCCAGGCTGCCAAAGTGGAGTGCACCAAACTTAACCACTAGGCCACAGGGGCGGGCCCCTCTGCAACACTTTAAACTTCACAAAGAAGTTACCAGGTAGAAGGACACAAGTTCAGTGACTCATCTTCCTGACAAAATGACCGCTTCTTGACAGTGGCTGTGAAAGCTCGATGACCCTTAACATCTCATGGAATAAAGGAGTGAGCAAAACAAGGTGAAAATGTTAAAGGGGGAATATAAAGAACACAAAAGAAAGATGACAGGGTGACGAGTTAAACATAATCCACAGAATAAGAAATGTCAGAAGCCTCCTCCGCGGTACACCTACAAACACCTGCCCTTTTGTTACTACATAAAAGAGAGCCTCGCACTGTAACTTCTTCACTTCCTTGGTGGTGGGGAGGAAAGCAGATGACTAGGCAGAGTGAGGGTGCCTGGTGGGACAGATTTTACTGGGCAGCTCTCTGGACAATGCACCCAGCAAGCTATATTTTATCTTAATCAGTTTTTTATTTGTTAGCCCCCTAAATCTTGGTTATTCAAGTCTTCCAACACTATCTCATTTCTCCTTTATTGCTCCATTCACAAAATCTCAAAGTCATTAATAAATTAAAGTAGACATTGTCACTGAATAATCCATGTGTGTAGGGGAAGAATGGTAGAAGAATCGCTTTGACCTGAAAACTTACGGTTTGAGCCAACTTTCAAAGAGAGAAGAGAGTAATCAGCCACTTGTGATATTCTTTCTTTAATTATATGAGATCTTATTCAAATTTTCAATCTAGAGTCACAGATCTCTGAGGACAGTTGATGTCTATGACCTGGCACTAGTGGAGTACCCTCTATGCTCACAAATAGTTCATTCATTTGCCTTGGCCTTAAATCCCACCATAAAGGGGAGAGCCGTTTATTTTAAGCATTTCTTTCTATTTAGTGATAAAAAATAGAAAAACTAGAGTGAATAAGACAATGGGATACAAAAAACAGTATAAATGAGTTATTCATATCAGTTTCTCTAATGGAAAAATTGCTATAGTTAATGAATAAGGATCAGAGGAAGGGAAATTCTTCAATGAAGAGTTGAAAAAAAGAGATGAAGAGTTTGGAGCAGGAGGCAACAACTGTCTTCTTAACAGATACCATTTATATACTTTTTCCCTTTCTAGACATCAGATGCAGAGGATTGAGTTAATGATTCCCTCAGTTCATGGCACTTTCTCACCATCAGTCAAAGCAAGACCACTCTTTCATTTTTAATTTTTCCCATTTTATGTCTATTCCTCATTCCCATTTCATCTCCCCACAGGTAGCCATTCTTTTTTTTTTTTTTTTTTTTTTAAAGATTTTATTTTTTTCCTTTTTCTCCCCAAAGCCCCCCGGTACATAGTTGTGTATTCTTCGTTGTGGGTTCCTCTAGTTGTGGCATGTGGGACGCCGCCTCAGCGTGGTCTGACGAGCAGTGCCATGTCCGCGCCCAGGATTCGAACCGACGAAACACTGGGCCGCCTGCAGCAGAGCGCGCGAACTTAACCACTCGGCCACGGGGCCAGCCCCGGTAGCCATTCTAATGTATTAAATTTGTATCTTTTTGTTCACATGTATTCTTACAAAATGCAAATGGTTTTGTGTACATTTAATTTACATAAATAATAACATGTTTTATATTTCCATCTATTTCTAAATTTTCCTTTACTCAGGACCATATATTTAAGATTCATCCATATTACTATAATAAATAATTTTCTCTATGCACCCTTCAAAGGATGTGCACACACATTATCTCTAGTTACCTCACCCCAAAGGATGCTAAAGTCAATATCCATGTATATGACCCGTAAGCATCTGCATGAGAATCTCTTTGGACTCCATAATTCTACTCCAGGAATAGAATTGCCGGTGATAAGGTTAGAATCTATTTAAAACACTCTAGTTTGGGAGGGTTTTTTTGCCACTTTTTCTTAGAAGTGAGGTTGGTATTATTATTATCATCACCAGTTGAATAAATGGAGGGATAAGACATTAAAAGAGATGTCCACAGTCACTCAGTGAGTAAAGAGTGGACCTTTCTCTTCTGACTACAAGGTTCTTCTCTATTCTTTGCACCACACCCCATTGCCTCCACAAACTTGTCGTATCCTGAAACTGGAAATTGGATTAGATTCATTGCGTTATATTTCTTGTGGGCTGTCTAACTATTCTCTCCTTTGTGACTATAGTGTAATTACCAACTCGGAGAGCTAGGTTAGTGATGTGGGATATATAAGTTCCCTGTTGGCCAACTCTAGTGATCTCATTTAACTGTTTTCTGGTGTACCAGAAATAGTACCTCTGTATTAAAATCAGGGGCAATCGAATGCATGCAACTTGCTTGCACAGGTCATAGGTGAATTTCCAAGAAGATGCCTGACTCCTGAAGATCTGTCAAGGAAAGGGCAATAAAACTTTTAATTAGTACCTCTTGTATGTGAGACATGACACTATGGGCTTTTGAAAGGGAGATTAGGTTTAAATGTGCTGAGAAAAGACAACAGAGTCAGGTCACTTTATGAAAGATTCCTCAAAAAATATTTTATAAATACTTAATGATAAATAATCTGAATATTAGAACAGTCATATTTTGTAATTCACGCAGTCATTATGTATGTACTGTTTTGTTTGTTTTTAATGTTATTCCACACAAGGCCCCCACATTCCTCTGATGCTGTCACATGGCAGCCCCAGTGGCCACACTGCAATACCTCTCTTATCAGTGTGAGGTTCTCAGTCCCCAAGAAACCTGATAGTGTCATTCCAGACATTCTTACACAGACATTTCTATCTTTTACAGGGCTTTGAACTTCGATGCTAAATCAGAGAATCTTCTTACAAGAGCGAATGCATCCTATAATTCACAATGGAAACTTACTTCATCAAGAGCAATGATTGAATCTCAACTTGGAGACACAGAGGAGATTCCTCTTAGAGTCTCCTGGGGTTGCAGGTGTTTGTGCTTGGGGAGTGGGAGGTTTTACACAATGTAAGCCTTTCTAAGAGATTCTGATCCTCTTCCCCAGTGGTTTTTGACCCATCCACCTACCACCTAACCCTGTGACTTTGAGGACAATTTCCTCCATGACTCTTTGGATAGTCAGCCCATATAGACAATAACAGTGCCACCAGTCACTTGAGCAAATGTCTTCTATACAGCCTGTAAAACAAGCATTAGGAAATTGGGTTAAGTGATGGGCCAGGTTAGAATTGCAGAACAAAGGTTTTCTTAGGTTCCCTCGATTGCCATGGCATTTTTATTTTTCAAAAAGTACCATGGTATATTAGTCCACTGGAAAAGCAGTGAGCTAATGTTAGGCCAGAGGCCTGGATTGTGTTTGTGCTCTCTGCTGTAAACAGCCTTACGTATCTGGGAACAGGATGGCTCTTCCGGGCTTTACTTGTCTAGTTGGACTAGACAAATGCCAAGATCTTGTCCAGTTCACAAGTTATCAAGCTGTTAAACCTAGAGGAAAAGGCAAATTACAACAAGAACTTAGAATATTATGCCTCTGATTGCCCCCATTTTCTAACTTTTTGAATCAAGGACATAAAATACTGTTTCCTTCCATCTTGACACTTCTTTCCATAATTTAATCTTCTCTGCAGCTAACTATTAACACACAGGGAGGCTCTGTGCTAAGAAGCAATTTGGGCCACAGGAATGTGTTTCTGGTCCCCTTTGTTGGCTAGCTTGGGAAGCAAAAGGGGTTCCCTTGGGAAGGACTTTTTGGAGAATAGTGGTTTTCATACTTCAGCAGCATCAGAATCCCACAGATTGCTGGGCCCACTCCCTGAGTTGCTGACTCAGTAGATGTGGGGTGGAGTGTGAACATTTGTATTTCTAACCAGTTTCCAGGTGATACTGATGCTGCTGGGCTGGGGACCACACTTGGAGAGCCACTGTCACAGAACATCATTTTCTGAGTGTTGAGGTAGTGATATAATCTCCCCACATCAACCTTGGCCCCAGGTTACAGTATGTGATAAGCAGCTTTTGAGATGATGCCACCACCTTCTATTTCAGATTTCAGAAGATTCTGTTTTCCAGTAATAATCGCCACACACACTTCAGCAACAACGAAAATGGAGAATAGGGCAAACTCACGTACAGTCACTCTATTTCCCTGTTCTTCCTCTCTTCGCGGCTCAAAACTGCAGACAGTCTAGTTCACATAATGACTTAAAATAACAACAAGATTGGTGTATTTTGGATAGTGCATCATAAGTTTTCAGCAGAATCCAATAGAAAAAGACCACAGATCAGAGTTCAGATATGATCTCCCTTTCTGTCTGGAGTAGCTGATATTTATTGAGTATTTTCTGTTTAGCCAGCCCTGGTGGTCTAGTGGTTAAGATTCAGCACTCTTACCTCCACAGCCCAGGTTCATTTCCCAGTTAGGGAACCACACGACCAGTCTGTTGGTTGTAACACTGTGGCGGCTGCATGTTGCTGTGATGCTGAAAGCTATGCCACCGGTGTCTCAAATACCAGCAGGGTCACCCATGGTGGACAGGCTTCAGCAGAGCTTCCAGACTAAGACAGACTAGGAAGAAGGACCTGGCCACCCACAAAAAAATTGGCCATGAAAACCCTATGAATAGCAGCGGAGCTTGTCTGATACAGCCTTGTCTGAAGGTGAGAGGATGGCACGATAAGAGTGGGCAGGGCTCAGCTCTGCTGTACACAGGGTCACTAGGAGTCGGAATCAACTCCACACCACTAACAACAACAAATTTTCTGTTTCAAGAAATGTGTTATTATCTCATGTAAGCTTTGAGACAATCCTCTTACATGGGTATTATTTTTATCCCCATTTCATAGACGGGGAAACCAAGATCTGGAAAGGCAAAGTATCTTGCCTGAGGTTGCTCAAAAAAAAAGTGGTGGAACTAGGATTACTGTACTACTCTGCCTCCAACTATATAATACTAAAAAACCGTGAAACATCCTCTTTACTGTTTACATTCTGTAAAATGGGCCTGCCTCCCAGGGGTAATGTGGGAATGAAGAAGAGCACAGACTTATTAGGTGCCATGGAGAAAGAATGTGTTGTGGCTACAAGATATTACTTTTTTGAAATATTTTAGATGCTACTCTCCTTTTTTACAACAAGTAAGATGCTGCAGTCTATAAATTTATTATCTGTTTTATTCTCTTTGCATGTTAGAGCCTTAAAGAATTATTTTTATGTCCTTTTTCTCAAAATGATCATACATTCCTTTTTCTTGCTAACATCAATGGAAATATTCAAAAATTATTTTATTTTTAACATGTAACCATAAAGGCAGATGTTTATTTTTATATAGTTTACCTTATTTATTTATTATTATTTATAATACCGTTATTATATTATAATAATATAATTTATTATCTGTTTTGCTCTCTTTGCATGTCTGATCCTTAAAGAATTATTTTTATATTCTTTTCCTCAAAATGGTCATGCGTTCTTTTTTCCTGCTGACATTCAAGGGAACTACTCGAAAATTATTTTGTTTTTAACTTATAACCCTAAAGGCAGATGTTCTGGTGTCACCAGAGATTCGTGGAAAGAGGACTCTCTCAGGAGTTGAGTTCCAGCCCCGGCTCTGCTGCTGCTCACTGTGATTCTGGTGGTCACTGATTGCTGCATTTACGTCTGACGGGGTTAGGCTTGATCAGAGGGACCACAGTATAGGATGGACGATTTTCACTTTCACAGACCCAGATTTGGGTGAAACTCATAAATATCTTGCCAGGATGCAAAACAAATATGATTACAGACATTTCTTACTAGTTGCAAACCCTGTAATAATTAATAGAATGTCAGTTATCTTACTCACCATGTCATAGATAAGATACACTGAGGGTTATGAGCAATTCACAGCAAGCTGGCTGTAACTCCACCTCTTTACTCCCAATCAAGAAAGCACTTCAGAATGCAAGTGAGTAAGCCTGATGACTGGCATAGGAAATACATGCAATCTAATCTATTTTTTGAAAATAAATCATTTCCAAATGGCCCCACTTTCACCTGATCACCATCTGTAGCTGAGAACTACAGGACTAGATGATTTTCAGATCTCTTTCAACATAAACATCTCATTGATGGTCTTGGCACTTTTATCCAATAGACCTTTGCAGTGGTCTTTCTGGATTCACTGCTTTCAAGATGAGTTACACAGCACAATTATTTCCAAGTTTTGTCCTGTTTGCTAATCTGAAAAAATAGTGTTGTAGCAATTCTTTGAAAAAACTTAAAACAGCCCTGAGAGGAAAATAAAATGGCTGACTCTATCATTTCTCCTGCAGAATCCTGAGAGGCATGGAACATGTCAGTTTGCCCGGTGCCTGCTGGCTTATGAAGATTTTCGTCATATGAAGCAAAGACTGCCTCAGCCCTGGGATGGAGGAAATAATAGAGCGTCTGATTCTTAGGTGCCTGAATCTTTCACTTGGGAAATCTTTTAGGTCGAAGCCGTCTACTTTCATTTTTACAATCAAGATTTCTCCCTATTTATTTATTTCCCTTTGGGATTTATTTATTTTCCCTTTGGTATTCTTAAAAACCTGCCTAGGAAATTATTAGAAAACATATTCAATCTCCATAAGGACGACGCAATATTTGTGTTGTAATTTCTTGTTAAACATGTTAATCACTTGATATTTACCCTATCTATCCTGGCACAAAGTCTTCAAAAACAGGATGTTCTCCTTAAGTCCTCTTTTAGCTATAACATGGCAAATCACAAGCAAGCTTTTCTAATTTTTTTGTATGGAAATCTTGGAATTTCCACAGCTTGTTCTGAGCCAACAAAAATATACAGAGATGGAAAGCAGGGAAATTTTGAATTCCGTTGATTTACTTCACAACATTCCTCTTTGGAAATATATCTGCTTAACAGGGTAGTGAATTTTAAGTGTGATTTGGAGATGGAAAGTTTGTTTCTGTGAAGTCAGAAGGAAAAATAAACAGTAAAAAAATAGTTTGCATCTGACGATACCACATCCCAGGAAAGGGTGGTACCTAAGTTACCTACAAGACTTTCCTTAACAGTCATCATACAGGAAGACCAAAAAAGGTTCCGGGGTTGGGTCCAGCCTGGTGGTGTAGTGGTTGAGTTCATGCGCTCACTTCGGCAGCCTGGGGTTCATGAGTTCGGATCCCAGGCTCAGACCTAGCATTGCCGGTCAGGTCGCATTGTGGCGACTTCCCACACAAAATGGAGGAGGATTGGCAATAATGTTAACTCAGTGACAATCTTCCTCAAGCAAAAAGAAGATTGACAACAGATGTTGGCTCAGGGCCAATCTTCCTCAACAGCCCCCAACCCCTGCCACCAAAAACCAGGTCTGGGGTGGAGCAGAATTGAGACTGTTTTGAAAGTAGGTAGTGTGCTATAGCAGAAACAATCAGGAAACTTCACTTCTAGTCCTAGTTTTCCTATTACCTAGTGGTGTGCCTTCAAGCACGTCAGTTAACCTCTCTGACCCTGAGTTTCCTGCTCCATCTAATGGAGATCAAAATACTCACCCAGTGTACTTCCTAGAATTGTTGAGGTACATGTGAGATAAAATTTATTAAAGAATTTAAACAATTATAAAGCACTTCACAGATCTGAGATATGTTTACAACATCTTTCAATAATTCAGTAAACTTTGAACATAAGATGTTTAAATTGGATGGGATGGCAAGATTAATTGGGGTATTTTAGCTGGCCAGGACATGGTGTGTGTATCATTAGTACTTGTTTACACCCTCAAAAGTCTATCTGAATATCTCTTTGGGAGAAGCTCAGCAAATATTAATGATTCTGCTATAGGATTTAAGGAAAGACTACAAATTATTCCTGCTAAGACCACCTTCCTCTATTCTGCTCTTCTTTCAAAGGTCAGCGAGCTCCTGGAAATACCAGCCCTCCCCTGCACATCTTAGTCTTACCACTACAAATTGCCTGTGAAGCCAGACCCAGAAGATGGTGATAATTAGGTCTGACCCCAGGCCTTCCTATGAGAGACCGTCAGGAGGAATTCCATCTTTCCTTATATCCTTCTCGACAAGTCCAAACTTCTGGACTCATTATTAATGCCTCTCTGTACGTTCCTTAGTCTGAGCCAATTTTAGGTCTTCCAAGACTTTCATTGTATCCTCTAGAACTTAAGATCAGTCATCTGCAAAATCTCTGATAGTCTTTACCTTCACTAAGGCTTTCCTTCATCTTTTCATTCTAACAGAAGCCTGGCTTGGTTTGATAACAGTCTTTCCACTGGTGCCCTGTTAGATGGTGATCCCACATGCCACTGAGCCTGGAGGTTAGATTAGGGATCCTCCTTCTTCTCGTTGCCAATTCCAAACATTTCTCCTCTCCACTACTGCCCAAAGCCCATCTTCTTTAATCTCCTGACACCTTCTGGTTACTCTACTTCATGCATTAATGATTTTGACACCTGGTTCAATCTCTTCCCTCTCCATCACTCCTTTCTTTATTCTTAGTAACTTGAGTATCCTCATGGACCTGGCCTCTGAATTCCTTGACCTCTTTGCTTGTAATAGTCATTTCCTCTACCCAGCCTTAGCTGTTCCCTCTCATAGTCATTCTCTAAAACTTGGCATTGCTCATAATGTTACTAACGGAAAGCTTCATATCAAGATTCTCAACTTTCTGACCACCACCTCCTAATTTTTTCCAATTAATTTATTCTACCACAAGCCTAAATTAACAGTTCTTTGACTTTGTCTTCTTGTCCCACTATACCATGTTCCAGACTCTCCCTCAGCTCCTGTGCCCCTCTTTCCCTCTGTTGTTCTCACCTAGAAAACTCCCAACTTTGGTTAATCCAACATTACACCAGGCAGAATCTGCACTGCTCTAGCTAATAGCTAAACCTGGCTGGGGCCAAACCAGGGAGTCTTTTATGTGTGTGACTTAAGATATTTATTTCATACCATGTTCTTTATCTCAGCCCACGAACAGAAACTCATCATCCTCTTGTTCAAACACTGTGTACTTCCACCTGGTGTTTGCTCTGCCTCCCTGACCTTTCTATCTTACCTTCCCTCTGCTGCTTCAGTTGCTCTTCACATTTCTTTGTTTCTTTCCACTACAATATAAACTCCACAGAAGGAGGGATATTGTTTGCTTTGTCACCACTGTATTCCTGAGCACCTACAACAGTGCTTGGCACATAGGAAGCACTCAATAAATATTCATTTTGTTACCCACCTTAGCTGTGGAGGGGAAATAGACATGTCCATGTCCAGGGGCTGAAACAGAAACATTGGGACATACAGAGTAAATCCAAGAGCCCAGTGCCTCCGCCAACAACAGAAAGTCTGTTTAAAGCATAAAAAAGCAACAGCGATGACCTAAAGACATGGAATAGGATTTTCATTTCCAGAAACAAAAGAATGTGTTCCTTGCAAGAGGACCTGTGTTGGTTTGTTTAGAGTCATGATGCCTGGACCAGCAGATATTTGGCCAATTTGTCTATGATTCTTCAGCTACTCATGATTAGCCCAGAAATCATAGTGATGAAAGGACCTTAGAAGTTAAGACTCTTGCCCCAGGTTGCCGTTTTATTTACGGAATAGAGGCAGGAACCCAAGTGTCCTTCCTCCTGATTACTTCTTTTTGCTTTATGAACCCTGCAAATGTTGAAATGTCCTTTTAAACAGTTTACCAGTGCAATGCAAAGCTACGGTCCTTGAAATGGCTCCAGGTTTCAAAATAAAATGTTTTATGTTGTTTATGAAAATTAGAACTTTAATGTAGCACATAAATTTATAAAATCATCACATTTTAAAGGGAGATTTCTAAAGGTGTTACGTTTTGGGGGTAAAATGTCTATGCTTTAGTCAAATGGCAGAAAAATTTGGTCTTTTTAAATCTGATTTCTATACAAAACTCTGATCATTGTGAATTATTAAATCATTTCCAAATTAAATAAACAATTTATTAGTAGATATAACACATTTTGGTTTAGGGTGATTTGCTCTCGTGATATTTGCCTCTTTTTTCTTTCTCAAGTATTTATTTGTCTCTATTTATGACAAATTCATAAAACGTCCTCTCCAAGTCTCCTCCCATAATGTAAACAAATATTTTGCAATCATTCTGGAATGGGAAGGGACTTGAATATTTTCATCTCCTCAATTCCTTAGCGTTGATCATGTTGCAAATAAAGAATGGAGTTGGATTCATTTGGCACCTGGAAGTATGGTGGAATAGTCTTACGGGCTGGCTTCCAAGCAAATCCTGCTTAGGGCTGACTGGAGGGAGCTACAAAAACATGGGTAGGATGTGTATTTTGATGATCAGGAGTTCCATTAATTTTCCTTCTAAGCTCTGACAAGAGGTAAAGGGAATTCCTTTTTTGGAGTTGAGTCTTGGAGTTAGGGTTAGAGACTTGGGCAGTCTTGGGTAGAGTGAATCTGGACAAGGTGTTCCCTTACTGTCTGTCATCCCTCTCCTTCTTGTACACCTGCAGCAGATTCTGAATGCTCAGCATAGGTTGTTCCAGTCTTTAAATGTCAAAAATGGCCCTGAGATGGTATTAAGAAGTTTATAGGCATCAAATTGAGAAGCGGGTGCAGTCTCCTGGATCATCTGTCATATTCATAGTATGAGACTGGAGTTAGAGCTCATGAGCTTCTGGATCCTCTAAGTGGCATCAGTGGGAAGGTGTATCTCTCCAACACACACTGAGACTGAGGCAACTGGGCATAGTGCACTGAAGAGTGAGAAGAGCTGGTTTAAGACCCAGTTCACTGTCTGTGTGGTCTGGTTCAACTAAACTTCTCTGAGCCTCAGTTTCCCAATCAACATTGTGTAGATAAAAATAGCCACCTTACCTCTCTCATAGGGTTGCTATGAGGTTCACAGGCAATAATCTTAAGGCACTTTGGAAAACTCTTTAGGTGGAAAGTTACACAAATATGAAGTGTTATTAATAACTAAAAGAAGTGTTCTGAATTGTTGCCTCAATAATTATCTATTGGTGCAATGGCACCCAGCAGCTCAGAAAGCATGTGCTTGTTTATTTCATATCACTTCACATGCACTTGGGGCAGACAGAGAATCCAAGCAGGGAATATGTAAAAAAATGGGTAAGATTTCTATACCCAAAGTGTTAAAATCTGTTGAGAAAGTAAAGTCCAGGCTGGAAATAGTGAGTAATGGAACAATTTCTAGGCAAGGTGTTTTTTAAGAAGGGCAGAGATTAGCAGAGAGTAAGGGAAGGTCATCCCAAACAGGAGAACTGAGATACACAAAGGACCTTTGTCCATATGAAAGGCTGAACTTAAATACACGGGATAGTCAAAGCATAAATGATTAAATTCTGGATTCTGTTAAATACGTTTACAAAAGGGAAAGGAGAAATAATTCTTATATTGGCAGTCTTCTTCCTATTACTATTTTATGTAATAATTCAGTGCCAGATTAAAAATTCAGTAAATCTCTCCTATCAGGTACATGTGTTTTATTAAATAGACAGTTTTACTCTTAATGATAAGCACCATTTTTCTCAAAATACAGAAAGTCACAATAAATCCACAGTGAAGGAGGCTTTTAATCAATGATCCTTCCCCTAGTTTGCTTTCCAGAAAATTTCAAATTCATATCAGCTTGCTAAAATATGTTTTATTTCCCTATTACAGACATAAGATAAATAAATAGCCCCTCTGTGAGTCACAACCTGAATTATGTGAAAGTTTTTTTGTTGATATTCAGTTCTTCTTCATTTTGATACAGGAACTGAGTCCATGTCTTTATTTACATATATGTTCCCAGTGTTAGCACAGTGTCTGTACAGCAGTTGCTCAATAAACATTTTGTGAATTAGGAAACTATGACAGACACTGCTAATTGCCTACACATCATCCATCTTCCTTTTTTCTTATGAACAGAATCCTGATTCATTTGGGGCAGTTAAAATATTCAATCTCCCACTTTTTCAATGAGATATAAGTGGAAGTCACCACACGGGATTTCTTGGAAAGCTCTTCAAAAGGGGATAAACTCCACTGGCTTTGTCCTCTTGCCCCTCACTTTTCCCTTTTTTTCCTGCCTGAAATACAGATGTAATGTTTGAGATGGAGCAGCCACCTGAGGGTCATGAGGGTTAGCCATATGCTGAGGATGATAGAACCAGAAACTAGAATCAATCTTGGCCCTCGATGTTTACTTCAAGTAGCTGATCCAGCTTTGAACTGCATACTCCTGGACCTCTCATTATGATGCTTTTGTAAAAGATTTCTGCTACATAGAGCCAAATGGAGACAAAGACTTAGATCTTTTGAATCTATCTAAAGTAGTAATGTTCAAGTGGGGAGGAACTGACATTTTAGAATCTACTGAAGTGGCTTGTCATTTTCCCCACACCATTCTGATATGCCCTCCAAAAAAGGAATTGCTTTTCCTCTCACCTGGGTGAAAATCACTCTCATAATGAGCCACTGTTACTACTGATAGTGTTGCTTCTCTTAAATGTGTTAGGTCACTCAAGAAAAAAATTAGGGAACTGCTTCAGGGAGGCCCATGATAAACTGACTGCTTGAAAGTCATGAAAGAGTTGGAGTTGCTACAAACTCAGTAGTTATTAAACAGGCTGAAAGAAGTATGCCTGAAGCATCTCAAAGTCCAACCAGCGAAGTATCAGAAGATGCTTAGAATTTTCATATGGACAATGAGGAGATTGATGAAATTAGGCTAGAAAGAATGGATAGCACTGCCCACAATAACCGACTCTTAACATGGGAGGGCAGCTTAGTGGCCATCCAATTGGATATGTCACAAAAGGCAAAACTTGACCTCTATCACATTGTTGGGAGATGTCATCCAACCTTACGTGACCACTTCCGGTGGCCAGGAGTTGGCGAATTCACAAGGTGACCCATACCATTGTTGAAAAGATTTAAGAACTGGAAAGTCCTTCTTTACAATGAACTTAATATGATTGTATCTTAATATTATTACATGCCATTTATATAGCACTTTGTATATTTATTTAAAGAGATTTCACATGATCACTTTATCTGATAGTCATAAAAATCACGTGAATCACTTGAAATGGTACTATTATCCCTCTTTGAGCATGTGTAAACAAATGCAGACAGGCTATCTATACTTGTGTAAGGTTTTACAATTCCTAGGTGGAGTAGCTGGATTTGAGCTCATGACTATTGAGCTATGAGTCAAATTCTCTTTTAAATTCTTATTATTTATTCATTCAATATTGATTTACTGAGCCCCTACTATCTAGTGGTCACTATGTTAAGTGCTGAAGCTCTAATGGTAAACAGGGTACACACACATTCCTGGCCCTCCTAGAGTTAATAATCTAGTAACTGCCTACCAATGAGTCTTACTTTTAGCCCTTCCTATAACACAGAGCAACAAGTATATTCCTTTTTCCACACATCAGCCATTCAGTTATCACTTGGCTTCATAGGTGTCTCTTACCCAAACAAAACATCCTGTTCCTTCAACAGCTCCTACTAGGTCAGGGATTTTGCAGCTGTCTACCATCCTCATCACTTTCCTCTGAACACTCTATTTTTTCAATCCGTCTCATGAGAAATGGCATCTTGAATCAGACAACCTTGCTCCCAATGTGGTCTTGGAGACCCATGGCCTCAGGTGACTAGAAGGTTGAATGCCATGAGTGCTGCATGAGCTTACTGCATATATTTTGGTTTCCCAAGTCAATGTTGGCTCATTTTCACTTTAGGGATCACTAAAACCACCAGAGGGTCTTCCTACGGATTATGGTCAAGTCAACTCTCCTCCATATTGTACTTAAGTATTTGACGTTTTACGTCTAAATGCTAGACTTTAATGCATTCCCATTGAAGTTCACTTCATCATCTGGACCATTATTATATCTTTTGTGATCTTCCTTACCTTGATTCTATTGTTTCCAAGGTTCACTATCTTTCCCAGTCTTGCATTATGAATGAATTAGATAATCATGTCTTCTGTGTTACTGACAAAAATGTTGAACTGAACAATTTCAAAGACAAAACACAATAACCCTCTCTCCAGGAAGATTAGTCCCAATCTGTTAACCTTCACTTGCAATTCTGTTCACTCATTCATTCCATAAATTTTAATAAACACCTTATTCTGGGCTAGATGCTAATATGAAAAAAATGAAATCATTTGAGTTTGTAAGTTAAGAAAGATAGACATGTTAACAGATAAACTCAGCATGACAAGCCCTCTGCTACCAGTATTCACTAGTGTAGAGAGACCACAGAAGAGAATGTAATCAATTCAACTTGGGAGAAACAGGCAGAACCTACAATGATATCCTACTCAAAGATACAGTGAAGAACTTTATCAAATGTTTTGCTGGAACTACTATGAACTAATTCAATAGATTAGGCTTTTCTCTAATGTTCCAAACTTAAAATCATATCCAAAAACTGAAGTTACTTTCCATAACTTAGTCTTTGTGATCCTATTTTGGATTCTATGGTCACTTGTATTTGCACATCAGAGAAATGCATTCAAACTCCATAATCCCCTTTAGATCTCTCCTGAAGTTAAGCATCAACATAAATGGTTCTGATCATCTTCTCTTAGACACTAATATTGTAAAGGACCTCTAGGTTACTTGTTTATAGCTAATTTTGCCTGAAGCCATTTTTCTGATAGATATTTGGTAGCTGAAGTCACACTGACCTATCATCACAGCCCTAGAACAGCTTCTCCCACTTCTTTTTCTCTCCTTGGTTTTTAATGGGAGCCTCATGAGTATCCAGGAGGAAGCCCAGAAGCCTCCCCAGCCATGTAGGGACAGGTGTAGATTCCAAACTTCAGTGATAGCCTTCATCACATAGCACAGGGTTGTTTATCATACATACCCCATGATTCTGTGAGCTTTGGGATTTTCTTGTAGAATCCAACATTTTCCTCATGCAGTATTTACGTGTTACTGTTAGCCTTCGTAAGTTTCTTCTCCAAAATTTAATTTATAATATTTATTATTGCACTTTTTTTGGTATCCACTAAGTGCAAAATCATGCATTAGATATTGGCAAGGCAGAGGGAGACACAATGATGAACAAGAATGGTGTCAGCCGTGAAAGGAACTGGGGATCCAATGGGGGCGGTAGACCTGCCTGTATGTATTACAAGGAAGTGCCAATTCCAGTTTCTTTTTGATGGGCAAGCATTTTGCAATGACTTGAGCTATGTGTGTGTAAGGCTAAAACAGCCATTTTAAAACAGCTTTAAGAAAGAAATTTCACTGGGGGAAAAAGAGCATAAAATTGATTATCATCATTTCCCCTATAACAAAAAACAAATTATTTTTCATGTTTTCACTGTGTCTGTGGTAAAATCTCACAGTCCAAGAGATTTACTACTTCAGATAAATTCTGTACATTTGCATTTAAGTCTGCAGAAAGACTTCCAATTACCCAGCAATTGAACCAAAGTGTTGGTAAATTTTCTGAAAAAAAAAGAGAAAAATTATTTCTCCTGTTTTGGTAGCATTCCTTTACCTTCCACTTAAGAAAAATCATCTCACAAAGTTGATATTTGAAGTCAAAAGAACCATTTTTCTGAATAAAAAGTATAAAACTAAGAAGTTATGCTGTCTCCTTTTTTAAGAATTACTCATCAAAAGATAAGACTTTTTCCTTTGTCTTGTAAGAGAAAAGTTAGCCCCTATTTTAGCATTGCAAATATGTCTTAATCAGTTCACATGACATAGTAGTTATTTAGCCACTTCAAAAACAAGAGTATGATTTATTATTTTCTCTCTCTCTCTCTCTTTTCCCACACTGGATTCAGAAAGCTTCATGCTGCAATGACTGTTACCTACCTTTCTCGCAAATATATCATTTTGGAGTGAAAATCAGGAAAAGCTTTAATTTTATAGCTTTGGAAGTGTTCCATTTTCCTAGGGCAGAGGGAGCAGGTTCAGTACTGAGAGGAACTGAAGGGGTTAACACTAGACTTGGCTGAGTGTCAGTTAAACTTTTTTTTTGGCTCTGCTCCGGGTTTCCCCTCGAAGGGATTTCCCTCCGCCTCTGCGCCTCTGCAACAAGACCCTTTATAAAGAGCAGACTTTCCATTTCACTCCTCACTGAGCCTCACTGGCTTTGGGAGCTAAAGACTTCCTGAGCACTTTCAGGTGGGACGGAAAGAAGAGTTTTGGAACCATTATTTGCTCATCACAGGAGCAACTTAAAATGCCTAGGAAGACGGTCGTGATCTTTGGAGCCTTAAATATACTTTGGATGGTGTTTGCAGCCTGTAAGTTCTTCTCCTTGATCTGTTCCAAATGCTCACATTCCATTTTAGCCCTGATTTTTGGCTTCAGTCAGTTTTGCTATGGTAGTAAAGAAAGGCACTAGGATTTTCAAACAGTGGGAAATTCTAATTTAACCTAACTTTTAGTGTGCTATTGCATATTGCTATATACCATTAAAGTGTCATAGTTGGAGCTGCAAATTGACGCTTTTTGGATACCTTTTTCCACTGTCAAGTGAGTAATTGAATTCTATCTCTTGTAAGGTCTAGTTTCCTGTGCTTGATAATGAGATCAAAATTAGCACAGAACAAAACAACTCTGATAAACGGGCACCGGGGTTAGAACTGAGAGTTCTCCTAAGTGAAGATGATTCCAACACCTTCTTTGGCCATGACTCCAGTTCTTTTTGGTTGCCTTGTAGTTGGTTCGGAGCAGTTTAGGACAGATCACCCAGTTTGTATTTTGGACGTTATACTAGAACAGAGGAGAGGGAGTAGAATATTAAACAAACCAATAGTAAGTTTGCTTTTCTCTTTTTGCCTTTGCAGCTCAAGCTTTTAAAATTGAGATCTTCCCTGAATCCAAAATTCTTGCTCAGATTGGTGACTCCATTTCACTGACTTGCAGCACGACGGGCTGCGACTCTCCATCTTTCTCTTGGAGGACCCAGATAGACAGTCCACTGAATGGGAAGGTGATAAACGAGGGGACCAAATCCACACTGACTCTGGAGCCTGTTGGTTTCGCGCATGAACACTCTTACTTGTGCACGGCGACTTGTGGACATGACAAACAGGAAAGAGGAATCCAGGTGGATCTCTACTGTGAGTACTCTAGAGAATCTTTGATTTTCTCTCAGTTTTGCTTTAAAATAAGTTTTTAAAAAAGGATATCTTTAAAAGAAAAAAATTTAAAAGGATATTCATGTCCAGATTCTTGGCTAGAGGACATACTGCACCAAGAAAGCCATAGACAGCTGAGATCAGGAACCCAAATCTTGCCTTCTGTTTCTAACTCTGCCACAAACTTGGTGACCGTGGGTAAGACTCAACTTCTCTGGGCTTTGGTTTTCTTAGCCATAAAATAAAGATCTCCAAAGTTCTTTTTATTTTATGCATTTTTAAATTTCTATTTGATTATATCATTTCATGTTTACTTGGCCGTATGTCTAAATGATTTATGAATTCCATCCTTCAGAGATTTTCCATTTATCTATTCTTATGCAATTTAGTGCTTAAAATCAGTTTAAGTAGGAGATCTATAATTTAGTAGTAGGCTTTTGTACAAAAGTTTTCCCCTTAGACATAAGAAAAATACCTGCAAACATTTCACTCATTTGGTTTTGACATAGATACATTTAGGAATTTGTGTGTGTGTGTGCCATTAAACCTTAATGCTCAACTGCTCAACCTCAAAGGTATTTGTATAATAAATTAGATTTGCCTTGCTAATATGAATGGTTATCCTTAGTTTTACCATTCTACCAAAATGCATCCCAATCTGTTCTCAATCTAGAAAATAAAGTTAGCAAGGGAGTAAAAAACTAACCTGAAATAAATCACTTGCCTTTAGTTACTGATGACGACTCTTTAAAAAAACTGGACTCTTTCATGGTCATCTCTTCATGAAAACCTCATTTGATTATCTTGTAAATATGTTGATTCCCTTCTGGTGCAGTGGAGCTCAACTTTGCCCAGTAACGTTAACTGATTCTTCAACAAGCCCCATGTGTTGCTAATGCTTCCCAAGAAACCGTGCCTGGCCGGCTGCTTTCAATTATGCTGGTTGTACATGCATAGCTTATGTCTGTGCAGCCTCCTGTGCTCCTTGAAAGGCCCCCTTATGTAAATACAGGGAAAAGTAGCAAGTTCTTATATTACCTGACAGCAAACTATGTGGACTATAGGCACATTTCTCACAGAATATGAGGATCAGAAATTATTGATGGAAAAATATAAAATACGTTTTTTCACATAACAAAGCATTTCCATTTCCTTTGCCTTTGCTCACAAGTACCAAATAGTTGAAGATTTAAAAAAGAGAAACGAAGACCCTCTGGCTTTAATTATCTTGCCTGAGATTTTTCTTCAAGAATGTCTGTCTCTAATTATGTTTAACAGTCCTGTCTTCATTCCACATTCTATCGTAATATTCTTTAGAGTTGGGACCTTTGTGTTCTTATTAAACAGAGTATTGAATCCAGCCAATGTGTTACCATCATGAAGGTTTGTAATGAAAAGGTAGGCCTTGCAAAGCAGGCAGTGGCTGACTGAAACAGGGTGTTGCCTCGGCATTGAAAGTTTCGAATGGAGTACTGCTTAGGACTTTGAGTTGGGCATTTCAGCAGGCAAATGTGCCTTCTAGGATTTAAAGATGGCACAGGTATGCCTTTCTGGTGGATAAATTCCAGTCAGAGGCTTCATTTTCAGAAGCCAATTATTTAAAGTTGTTCTTTTCATTTCTTAGAATACCTTGCCCAATAACTATTTTTGCAATGACATTCGGAGCCTCAAGTTCCTTATCTGTAAAATGGAAATATATCTGCCCTGACCTAAATAAGAGAATGTGATATAACATAATATAAATCTACAGTAGCAATGCAGAATAATGGAAATCCTGAGTTTAAATCTCAGCCCAGTAAATCATTTACTAGCTGTGTGACCTTAGGCAAGTTATGCAAATGCACTGTCTATGTTTTCATATCTGTAAAATGTAGTCTTTATCTCTTAGGGTTATCGTGAGGATAAAATGAAATCACTTATGTTAAATGAAAAGCACAGTGATGGGCATATATAAGTACTCAATAAACATTAAGTTCTTCTGCCTTCTTTTACTCCAATAACACACAACCCTTAGCACACGCAGGATAAGAACTGAAGAACTCTCTAAAAGGTGATTCATTCCGATTCGTGAACCTACTCCAAACTGTGGAAGGCGATTTAAAAAATAAATTAGGACTGTATTAACAAAAACATTAGGCTTGGCTTACCTTGCATGAAATCAATAAGGGACCTTATGCAACATGAGCAAAAACCCCACTGACATGTATTTGTTTGACCTTTACAGCTTTCCCTGAGGACCCAGAGATCAGTTTCAGTGGTCTTCTGGAGGTTGGGAAGCCAGTCACGGTCACATGTTTGGTCCGAGATGTTTACCCATTTGACAGGCTGGAGATGCATTTACTCAAGGGTGACCATCTCATGAAGAATCAGGAATTTGTAGAGGATATGGATGTCAAGGCCTTGGAAACCAAGAGTTTGGAAGTAACCTTTACTCCTACCAATGAGGATATTGGAAAAACTCTTGTTTGTGGAGCTAAATTACACATTGATGAAATTGATTTTAAGCTCAAAGAAAAGGAGACTACAAAAACATTACAAGTCTACAGTAAGTACTCACGTGATGTAGTCAGGTCTTTATGGGAACTTAGTCTTGGATGTATATGGCAATAAACTTAGCAGCTAAAGTCAAGAAGAAACTTGTTTGTAGTTTTTACTCCATTTTTATTCATTGAGAAAATAATGTTTGTCAACAGCATAACTCAATGAAAAAAGAGCACTGGATTTGGGTGAGAAGACTTGAGCTTGGGTTCTGGCTCCTCTAACCATGTGAACTTGAGTCACTCAATATCTTTATTTCCCAACCTGTCAAAAGAGAATAATAATACTACCTGATTGGGGAGTAAGAAATAGGCTCAAGTGATAAAATGTTTTTAATCCTGTTTTGTAAATTCTTATACTATGCCTTGAAATATCAAGTATGGGGATTTTACCAGGTGAGCACTTATTCTGTATGTGTGCATATGCATGTGCTCACACGTATACATGTGCATTTGGCAGAGTGGACATGAGTTTTGATTGCCTCCACCCAACCTGAGAGGGCCAGGAGATTTAAGCAGTCTTGTAGTCCTAGAATTGTGTAGAATTGGACTCTCTGTGCTCTGTTCCAGACTAAAATGCTGTGTTCTCCTCAGGACACCACATTTGAAAGGAGTATTGACAACTATAGCATGTTCAGCTGAAAGAGAATGAGATGGAAAGACTTTCATCAATATTTTGAAAAGAATAGTCAAATAGGGGATATTTTTCCTAGAGAATATAAAACTTGGGAAAGAGAGCTATAATTAAGTATTTGAAAGACGGTCATGTGGGAGAGGGATTTGATTTATTCTGTAACAGCAGGGGACTAAACTATGACCAATGTGTAAAAATTAGTTATAAAGAGGAAGATTTTCAGCTTAATAGGGAGAAAATGTTCCAATACTTAGAGCTGTCCAAAAATCAAATGGAAGTTTTGTAAGGTAGGAGATTGCCTTGTGCCATAAGTGTTGAGCCAACTTGGATGAACACTTGGCAAGGATGCTGAGATGGGACTCTACTTATCTGGAAGATTGAACCACATTACCCAAAAGGTCTTTCTTAATTTCTGAGTATCTATGGCCATCTGAAAACACCAAACATCCAAAAAAGTAGCTGAATTAAATTAGTCAAAAACTGGATTAACTAATTTTTATGACTCCCCAATTCTCTATACTGGTTTGGCAGAGTAAGTTTGCCAAATTTGTAAAAGCACATAAATACAGTCTGTGAGAGAAATACACCATCCTTTTTGGATCGAGACAATGCTTAGCAATTACTAATATCGTGCTCTGCCTTTTCAGTCTCACCCAGGAACACAGTTATCTCTGTGAATCCCTCCAAAAGGCTGCAGGAAGGTGGCTCCGTGACAATGACATGTTCCAGTGAAGGTCTACCAGCTCCACAGATTCTCTGGAGCAAGAAATTAGATAATGGGAATCTACAGCTTCTTTCTGAGAACGCAACTCTCACTTTAATTGCTATGAGGATGGAAGATTCTGGAATTTATGTGTGTGAAGGAGTTAATCTGGCTGGAAGAGACAGAACACAGGTGGAATTAATTGTTCAGGGTAAGTAGAATGTGAAAAAGAATGATAAAGGTGCTGTCATTGGGATTTGAGCAATAGAAAAACAACTTTGATGCCAAAATTGCTTCCCTGAATTTTACTGATGACCCATCTGATTGTCATGTACTTTAGCACAATTATATATTCATCTTACTCATATTTCTTGGAAGTCTTTCTTCCTAGAGCTTCCATGGCTCTGCTTTTCTGATTCATTTCCATATCGCATCATTCCTTCACTGCCTCATTCCTTGCTTTTCTCTCTTCCTTCTGCCCCTTGAATATTAGTATTCTCATATTATTACATCTGATCCTCTTCTCTTGGCACTCCAGACTCCCAAGATATGGACTACCATATGCTGCTTACTCCCGAATTCATGTTCCCATTCCATGTCACCAAATCCTGTCAGTTCTACCTCAAAATGATCCCTAGAATCTAGCCTCTTTTCTTCAACCTTCTTGCTATTGCTTTAGTTTATCTTGTCACTTGGACCCTTGCAAGATGTTCTTAAGTAACAACATTCATTGAACACCAGCTATATTCCAGGCAGTTTGCATGTGTTATCACTTTACATATGTTATCTGTAATCTTCAAGAAATAACTAAAAAGTATGCTATACCTATTTTACAGATGAGATGCTTAGCAATTACTAATACTGTGGTGTCTCAATGGCTCCTATTGATTATGCACCTAATATTTGCCGAGAATTCTACTTTACACTTTATGTATGTTATTTTGTTAGTCTTTACCACAACCTTATGAGGTGAATAAAAACTTAGACTCAGCATAGTTCATAATTTGCCTAGAGCCAAATAGCTCATTAGTAGCATTTACTATGATCTTAACACAGGCTCATTTTAATCCAAAACTCTCTGACTTTTCAACTATAGCTCTCTGTCTTTAAATGGTCACCCTACTATCATTCTGTCCCCAAGATAATCAATCCTACACTCTCCTACCAGAGTTATGTACCTTAGACAAAAAAAGGAGTTCATTTATATAACTTCAACCAAACCCGAATTGCGTGTAAATTAAAATTCACATTTCTTAAAATAGTTGCATAAAACTCTTCACAATCTGGTCAGAAACTACCTTTGCCGCTTTGTTGGTGACCTTGTACCTTGTACCTCTGTTCATTCCTTCTGCCTGGAATACCCTTCTCTCGCTCGGCAAAGTCTTAGCTGTCCTTCAAGACAAAGCTCATGTCAGCCTCCCAATTCCAGACTGTGCTGGGCAAACCTAGTCGTTCCTCCCTTTGTGTCCAGTCAACACTTCTTATTGACGTATATTCTTCTGTTCAGTTCAACACATATTAAGAGCCCTTGACCAAGAATCCAAGAGTTGTGCTTACTGCTGGGAACAGACATGAAAAAGTTATGGCAACTGCCATAGATAATTGAAAAGTTCTTCAGCAAGAGGCAAAATAATGTATCTATTTAAGTGGGTCTTTCCATTAAACTCTAAGCTCCTTAAAGTCAGGAACTATACGTGTGTGTGTTTTAATATTTCAGTGCCTGCTACATCATAGGTGCTCAGTAAATGTTGAGTGAATAAATTGTAAACATGGGCAACACAGTTTTAAAATATGAAAACATAGAGTTTAAACTTGCATGGTTAAAAAAATAAAATTCACACTCACCATCAGCAGGTTAACTCGGAGTAGCCTTCTCAAGAGACTAGGAAAGATATTACACTAATAAAAACACGTAAAGCTAATCATCCAACCTGGAATACCTCCACCCCATAATAAGCTGAATCCTCTTTCATGTGAAAAAGAAGTGCATTCTGCAGGGTAGGGAGAGTTGTTTTGCACTTTGTATCACAGGATACTAACAACCTTAAGTACGGAAGAGAGACTTGAACTTGGACCTTTCAGTTACCTATGAACTACTCCCGCAGGAGCCACCAGTTCACATGGTAACATACACAGTCACCGTAAAGAATGATCTGAGAACTGTTAATGGGCAGGAAGTGGTTCTGTTTTTAAAGTTCCCTATTCTCACACTAGCATATAAGGAATTCAGAAACTCTGGTTTTTCTGAATGATCTTTCTCTTTCAAAATCTAATAGCATATCAATTTATTGGGGTAATTTGAGGAAAGCCTTCTTTAGAAGATACCACAATGTCACAATTAGACAACCCAAAAGGAGAAAAATAACTTCTGGCACAGATGAGAACCCTGCAAAATGTAGTGTATTTGGATTATTTATATGTCGAGATTTCTTCCTTCTATCTCCAGCTTGTTATTTACAAGGATGGTTTTAGTGATTTTCTGTGGAGCCTCATCTGTCACTTCAGAGTTGCCCAGCCACTCTCAGTCTCTTCAGGGGATCAGGGAGTGGAGACTTGGAATTTCCTTTCTCTCTAGATAGCAATCATCCCAAAGCAGCCTTGTGCCCAGCAGGGATAGCGCTGGCAGCCAAAGAGCCTTCCTGGGTGTATGAGATGTAGGAGTTTGCCCTCACATCTCCATTTTCAGCTCCTGAATTAATTGTAAAATATTTTTATGTTACAACGACAAATTTTAGATTCAGATTGTGTATCGCTTTAATGCTTAGATTTTGACTTTGCTCGCAATGTGATTCTGGGTGACTGTCAATGGTCTAACTTTATATTGCTGGTACAGAAGCTCTAACACTGGTCTGTTATGGGGATTGTATCTGACTAGAAGACATTTTCTGGTAGCTTTTTTCAGTATCTCTCTTCTATCTAGTTTTATCTCCATATGAGGATGATTTGATTTAGTTGTTCGAGCAACTGAAAAGCTGGGATCTTGAATTAGACCCACCTGGCTTCAAGCAATAATTTTACCATTTGCAAGCTGGGTAAATTTATTTAGCATTTCTGAACCTGAGTTTCCTTAAGGAGGTAGAGGAGGAAGAGAGGAGGAAAATAGGAGAAGCAGCAGAAGGAGAAAGTGAAAGAGAAGAATTAATAGCCTGAGTTCATGAAGTTGTTGTGAGGATTAAATGAGACAATAAATGTAATGTGGTTTACATAATGCTTGACACACTGGAACCTCAAATTATTTAAGCTGTTGCCCACTATTACAGGGTTTTGATAAAGCACATTTGAGCAGAGACTGAATTATTGTTATGAAAAGATGCCAATCTTTGTCTTGACAAATTTTTACCCACATTCATTGTTAAATGAATGAATCAACAGACTATTATGGCTTTATTCTTAAAAGACGTGGTCTCATTCCTGGTGGTCCCAAGGTGGAAAGGAATAATTTGTTGGCACAGATGTTAGCTGAAAGGAGACAGAAAAAAAGATGACATATTGGAATGTGGGAAAGAAGAAAAGAATCTTATCTTTGTTTCATCTTGTTCTTTTTCCCCCAGAGAAACTGTTTTCTGTTGAGCTCTCCCCTGGACCCCAGATTGCTACTCAGATTGGTGACTCAGTCACGTTGACATGTCATGTCATGGGCTGCGAGTCGCCATCTATCTCTTGGAGAACCCAGATAGACAGCCCTCTGAGTGGGAAGGTGAGGACTGAGGGTACCAAGTCCACACTGACCCTGAGCCCTGTGAGTTTTGAGAATGAACATTCTTACCTGTGCGTCGTGACCTGTGGGCGTAAGAAAGTGGAAAAGGAAATTAAGGTGGACCTCTACTGTAAGTGGCTTTCAGAGTTGTTTACTGTTTTTTTTTTCATTTCCATTGGAAGAAACAGAATATAAGTGTGTGATATACAATGAGATCCATGTATTTAGAAAGGGAACTTAGCATTGTGAATGGTTCCTAAATCTCTGAACCAGAATTTTTGATGCAACTTAACTGGCCTAAATCTTAAGTATATATTGCACCTGTACATAGCATCCACAATCATTAGTTTGAGTCTTGTCAATGCTCTCCCATCATGCACTTGAATACACTACACGTTCCCTGCTTCCCATCCTGTCTCTGTGTGCATGGGGTGTACAGAAGTGATAGTGAGCAAGGAGTGAGAGTCAGTGCCCGTTCAGATAACAGGGTGGGGATGACTGCTGCTCAACTGCTTGAATTGAGGGTGAGGCCCGAGGCTACTGTTTTGAAGTCACATTTGGAAAGCTGATTGGCAGGATGGGAATAAACGGGGCAATGGGGAGCAGGAGAAAGCCAAAAATGAAGACAGGGACTAAGATTGGTCATAGTGGATGGTCAGTGGCAGCAGTTCAGGTGAAAAGCAGAATGAACAGATAGCACTAGATCTCAGTGTTGATTTACACACACACACACACACACACACACACACACACCACTTTTTCTTGCTGTTCTTGTCACCTTAATAAAAATCCTTTATGATCTTAAATCTCAATGAATTTGACATCGCTATAGTTCCTCAGTTTATAATGAATTAGCAATAAAATATGCTAAGTGACCACAAAATTATTTCTTTGAGAGGATTGCTCTGCCTTGTTTTATTTAGCAAAATTCAAGACAACATACTGCAGAGATTTTCCACCAGAAAACCTGCCCAAACTTGTGTTAGCCCTCAGGATTTTGTTCAGAATGAGTTAGGGTATGTCCGTAAAGGGATTTGAATCTCTCAAAAGAAGGATGAATTTTATTGTGTTGTCATATTACCCAGAGTCCAGGATCTGCTGATGTAGGCACATTCTTAACAGAAATGAGAACCAGCAGTGAAGTCTTATTGCAATATGGAAATATTTGAGAACGTATCACTTTAACAACATTTTTCTTAAGGAAAAACATTTTTTAGCAAATCTACTACAAATATTGTCTGAGAAATATCTAAAACTTGCTGCCTAAACTTGGCCACTGGAAATTAAAACGTCTAAATTGAGAAGTGCCTTGTGAGTCTTATTTGATACCAAGAGACTGCGCAGCTCTGTGAAACCAAGCCTGGGCTCTGAGCTCGGAGAAATACGGGTTCTCATCTCAACTCAGCAACTTGTTAGATATGATGCCTAATTAAAATCTCTTAGCCTCTATAAGTCTTAGAAGTTTTCCTAGCTATAGAATACATTCTCTATAAGTCTTTCTAGCTGTAAAACAAGTTAAATAAAAATCATTTTATCAGGCTGTTTGGAAGACTGAAATAATGAATATTAAGGTGCTAGCACATAGTAAATATTCAATACGTCGTGGCAAATAGTTAAAACATTTAAATGTATAGTTACTAAGATGGTGGAAGCTGACGTGTCCTTCAAAAAGATCAGTCCATGTCTATCAGCAAGATTGCATCACTAAGAAAAGAAAAATAAGAAGTATAATGTTTTGATGACTTCATGTGCTAAGTAGTTTTTTTTACTCAGCATTATTTACATTTGGTATAATAAATATTATACTTAATGTCATTATTTATACATTGGTGATCATTCTATCCAGTTGACTTAAAGCTATCATTTTGAGACCTTTGCATTTAATAAAGATTAGTTCCATTTTTCTGTTGAATGTCATGTATAAACATCATTTTTGCTTTATATTTGCAGCGTTCCCTAGTGATCCAAAAATTGAGATGAGTGGTCTGCTAGTGGAGGGAAACCCAGTCAATGTAAGCTGCAAAGTTCCTGATGTGTATCCATTTGACCGGCTGGAGATTGAATTACTCAAGGGGGAGAGTATTATGAAGAAAAAAAACTTTTTGGAGGACGTGGATAATAAATCCCTAGAGACCAAGAATCTGGAAATGACCTTCATCCCCACCACTGAAGATACTGGGAAAGTTCTTGTTTGTCAGGCTAAGTTACATATTGATGAAATGGAATTTGAACCCAAACAAAGGCAGAGTACACAGACACTTTATGTTAACAGTAAGTACATGTGTGATGTATCCACAATTTAATATGGATTTCTTTGTCATGTTTGCCAGGCAATAGTTAACATAAGGTTAATAGTTAAAACCTCCGGGGTTGGGGGGGCCGGACATAACTGGAAAGAAATTTCAAAATAATGATTGTGGTAACAAGCTACACCCAACACTTAAAACAATAACCATTTATTGGCATATGATTCTATGAGTTGGCAATTTGGCAAGAGGTCAGATGGGCAGTTCATCTGCTCAGTGAGGTATCAGATGAACTCATTCACACATTTTCAGTCAGTTGGCAGGTCAGCAGGGAATGGCTGGCCCCAGATGGCCTCACTCACATGTCTGGAGCCCTCTCTGGGATGTGTGGGCCTCCCTTTCTCCATGTGATGTCTTACCCTCAAGGAAAGTATCCTAGGTTTAGTCACCAGAGCACAGTGTTTCAAGAGGGTGACAATGAAAGCAGCCTCTTAAGGCTTAAGCTTGGAAGTCCTACAGTATTACTTCTTCCATGTTATGTTGGTCAAAGTGAATCACAAGGCCAGTCTAGATTCAAGAGGTGGAAAAATAGACACTTTACATAGTAGATTCAAATAATTTGTGGTCATATTTAATGTACCATAGATGTCAATACACACTATCACTGACCATCCCTTCTTTGGTAGCAAGAGAGTTTCTACAGAACTTATTCCATTAGGAAATATCCTTGATGTGTCCATATTCTGCTCCCTATCATTCTGTATCTGCTAAAGTAAATGAAGACAGCAACTTCCTTTGATAAAGTTATCAAGGTTTAAAAACTGTTCTAATTCACTGAATCCATAGCCCAGTTTTGCAAGATTATTAAAACTCTGTGGAACTCAGGGTATAAAAGATCAAATTAACAAGTGTCCTTACCTTTTTAGTTGCCCCTAGAGATACAACCATCTCAGTCAGCCCCTCCTCCATCCTCGAGGAAGGTAGTTCTGTGAATATGACATGCTCTAGCGATGGTCTTCCAGCTCCGAAAATCCTGTGGAGAAGGCAGCTGAATAATGGGGAGCTACAGTTTCTTTCTGAGAATACAACTCTCACCTTAATTTCTACAAAAATTGAAGATTCTGGTATTTATGTGTGTGAAGGGATTAACCAGGCTGGAAAAAGCAGAAAAGAAGTGGAATTAACTATTCAAGGTGAGCAGAGTGTGATTAATGAATTATTATTGCTAGTATTATTTCTGTTGTGTTACTGGTTTTGGACAAAGTCCTCTTTGAAAACAAAATTTTTACTAAAAAAATGTATTGAGGATTTTGAAGAGCTATGATGTTTCCTATGCATAGAAAACTCCTGGAATAGTACCATCTCATGAAACATTCTAAGTTATTTATCCTGAAATTCTTTTAACCTCAAGTGGAATGCTAGCTCTAGGAACTGTGCCAGGACTTCCAGTTACACTTATGAGGCAATGATTATGGTGTTGAAATAAGGATGGGAAGATGTAGATATGTATTTGGAAATTACTTAGGATTAAAGCCACCATATCTGGCGGAATTGGACACTGAGTGGTAATTGTTCAAGGTGCCTGCTAGTATTTGCTTAGAAGCCTAAGAAGGCATTTAAACTTTTTGTTCTGCGACTAAGAGTAGCAGTGACCATGCCCTCTGGCTCATCAGCCTGATGGCACGGAACCACTAGAGTGGATTAAGTTATAAAATCCAGAACTGCTCTCTCCAGAATGGAGAGCCAAGACTGAGAACAAAGCAATTCCCGGTTGACAGGTTGAAGGACTATGCAGTTTTGGGCAAAATCCTGAGGTGGTCAATTTGGATTTTCCCCCATTCCTTCTCATTTGGGGTTCAAGGTCATTTTCTTCACGGGGGCTGTCATTTCCTGTCTTACCCCTTGGTATTATTTCCACTAGAGTATTAGTGACTTTCTTGTTACCTCATCTCAATGAGAATTTGCATTTTAATGGAAGAAACTTGGAAGGGCAATTCACAACCATAAAGAAAGCCGCTAGGACGGATGCCATGGTACTGTAGCCCTGTGGGGGAAAGAATCTCAAATCAAGTCACAAAATAGATGAACTTAACAGGAATCTCACTTATAAAATGGTGATATGGTACCTCTTTCCATGGACTGTGTATTAATAAAGGTGGTGTATGTCAAGTACTTAGCCCAGTGCCTGGCACTTAATAAATGGTAGTTGTGGTTGTTAAGGAAAGTAAAAAAGTCATTTCTGCACAGTTTAATTTTTTGATCTGGGAGGATCCAGCTCAAAACTCAGAAGCCTGTAAAGGCCTTTGTACTTCAAGGAAAAATTTTGCAGAACAGTGTGAAAAAAAAATTTTTTTTCAGATTTGAATTCTATAGCTGTTTATTAAACACTCGTTCTGTGTCTAGGCTAGGTAGATAATTAGATTAAGGGAGATGAGAGAAGCATAAGACATGTCTTCTTTTATTAAAAACATGATCATTTACAACAATCCATCAATGCTTGACTTCTTTACTCGCCCATCTAATTATTTAATGCAAACAGCACGAATAGCTTTTTGATAGCTATTGTTGCTGTCATTAATTAATGTGGAATTGGTTTATATTTCACTCCAATCAGAGGTGCCTTTTCAATTTTCTTTACAGTTGCTCCAAAAGACATACAACTTAGAGCTATTCCTTCTGAGAGTGTCAAGGAAGGAGACACTGTTATTATCTCCTGTACATGTGGAAATGTTCCCCAAACTTGGATAATCCTGAAGAAAAAAGCAGAGACAGGAGACACAGTACTAAAGTCCACAGGTGGTGAATATACCATCCACAAGGCCCAGTTAGAGGATGCGGGAGTATATGAGTGTGAATCTAAAAACCAAGTTGGCTTGCAATTAAGAAGTCTAACACTTGATGTTAAAGGTTAGTTAGTTTTTTGTTTTTGTTTTTTATTATTTTTATAATAGATCACAGGTTTGGTGGATTGTAAAGAATTTCTAGTATTAGATGAGTTGGCAAATTAGATGAATTGGCAAAATGAAGGTGAATTCCATGTTGATTGTGGTTATTTCTTAATATTTGCTAAAATCATCTGCACAGCTGCTCTATCCTATGGAGTTTAGCCAGGAAATTGACATTAATCATTGGTGAGTGTAGAATTCCCGTCTGTTTTTTCAAGTTGTCGATTCATCATTGGTCTCTGAGGTCTTGCATTTCCTAAGTGTTTAAACATATTTTCAAAACTTTTCCCTGGGGCTTATAAGGAAACTAAAGAAGTAGGATTGGCACACAGAGAAAGAAGGGTTCTGTCCAGACTCTTTTCCTTCCTACCAGAAGAGAATGCCATTCTCTGAACATGGGGTAACTGCATATTTTCTGGATTGACTCTTTTCAGGATAATAATCAGCAATGGCAGTCTTGATGCTGAGCAGCATAAAAGAATCTCTAGGCTACAGAATTGCCTCCTTAAAAATCTAAGCCCCTTGTCCCTCCTGCCCTATTCTGATGGCAAGAGAGAAGGAGGGGGCAGCGGCCTCAGCAGAGAAACTTCAGGGGCCCCCTCGTCTCCTAACTCCTCTTGTAAACCCACAGTGGGATCTGTTGATCTTATTGGCATAAGCAACCTTTACGATGTCAGCCTTTACTGATGAGTCTCCCACTCCTTGTGTGCTAATAAGCTTTCATTGTGTATTGGAAGCCATACTTGGAGTGCACAAGACTGCAAACAAATGCCAACTCTTAAGAGCCTCAGGCGCTTGGCTATCAGAGTTAGCAACCACTTGCCAATGTAAAGAAAATTTAAACCTAGGTGAGAAAATGAGTAAAAATTTTACTCATCTGGCCAAATTTCTCAAGATTGCAAGCCTTACCATATATTTTCTGTCTTCACAGTACCTCCTTGAAACACGACAATATCAATACATCCATCTAGAAATGTTAAAAAAGGGGAAAATATCACAATTACATGTAAAACTTTTAGTCATCCGCCTGCAGTGATTATCCTGAAAAGAATTGATCTGGCCAATGAAGTTACTATATGTTCAAAGAATGGAACATTTACCTTGTATCATGTCACTCAAAATGACACAGGGGTGTATGTAATCAGTGCTTCCAGTGAGGTTGGGGATGATTCTGGACAGTTTGAGCTCTCAGTTATGAGTAGGTTGAAATTCACTCATTCCTATTTTCTTTAATCCTTGGTGCCTCCACCTTTAATTAAGCCTAGTCCCAGGCAACTGGACTCCTAATAATTTTGTAATTCTGTTTGTAGTTAATGATTCTCTTTCAAAGACATATCAAAGCTTCTCCTCCACTTTTTAACTCTTTCTCTCTCACACATTGTTGTCTTTTCTAATTGCTTTACTAAATTAGTCTTACATATTTGCTGTTTTTCACTCATTACTTAAATGAATAATCAAAGAATATTAGGCACTAAGCTAACAATTCAGGTGTCAAAGCTAAATATGGTTTAAAGTAACTACATGCGAACAGAGACAAACATTTGACATCTTTCCTGGGTATTTTGAACTAGCCTTCCTTTGTATTTAGCTGAGTTTTAAAATTCATTTTGTTTTGTTTTGTTTTGGCTTGAATGTTTTCCAGTGATAGAAATGGTTGGGAGTCTTTAGGATTTTCAGTGTTTATACAGCTACTAGAAAATTGTATTTGAAGGTTGTCCTGGTAACCAACTCAGAAGCAAATTTGTGTTTTACTGCAGATGTCCGCAGGGAAAACTGAAGGCAAAAGATAATATTTATTAGGGGCCGGCCCTGTGGCATAGTGGTTAAGTTTGTGAGCTCTGCTTCCGTGGCTTGGGGTTCACAAGTTCGGATCCTGGACATGGACTCAGTACCACTTGTTTAGCCATGCTGTGGTGGCATCCCACATAAAATAGAGGAAGATTGACACAGATGTTAGCTCAGCTACGATCTTCCTCAAGCAAAAAAAGAAATATTGGCAATAGATGTTAGCTCAGGGACAATCTTCCTCACATACACACACACAAAAGTAATTTAAAAAAAGAAAGATAATATTTATTAACTTGAAAAGAAAGCAATAGAAGCAGAAATACCATTGCCCAGCATGTCCTCAATATTGACGCCTCACTATAATTATGATAACAGAAATGCCATTAAAATATTACCCATATACTTTGACTAGTTCTGCTCTAGCAAAGGAAAGTAGAAAAATGAGGCAATCATTATTATGTTTATGATGAAGTAAACATAAGTAAAGTTTACATACTTCAATAATTCGAAAAAATTGACTTCCTATCATCTGACCCTCATGATTCTTTCTACTTGCTTGACCTCCAGTGATTAGAAACCTCTAGAGGAAATGTAGTGACCACTAAAATCAGGTCACTCATTTCTTCCAGGACTGAGACTACACGCATGCCACTTAAGGAAACTTAATACTTGGGAGATCATATGATGCTATACAAGCATAGGTATAAACAGCAACAAATCTCCAGTAAATGACATGCTATCTTCTTTAGATGTTCTCACGAGGTTAAGATGCTAAATAGTATTGCAGCTGTCAGATGAATTTTAGTAGATTAGAAAGAGTACTAATTTTAAACTTTTTGTGTACTATTACTTTCTATACCCAAGTTACAACTAAATGACAAAATGACAGGCTGTAGAAAGAAAAGATATGTATTACTATTCAAAAAAATGTTAATTGAGTACAAATACTCCAAGCAGTGAGCCAGGCGCTGGCTATTTACAGTGGACCAAAGAGAACATAGACACACCTCCTTATGTAATTTACAGTCTGGAGGTGGAAACCAAATTTAATAGATAATCATACAAACAAATATTTAATTATAAGCTGTGATAAGAGCTATGAAAGTGTAGTGGGTTATAAAAGTAAATTAGGATGGAGATGTGGGTCAGAGAATGCCTCTCTGAGTAAGTAACATTTAAGCTGAAACCTGATACTATCCAAAGAACTCGTTTATCAAGACATAATATGAGTGCTGAAGAGTGATAACATGTATTAAGATGTCCCACTTCAGAGATACAAAATATGAAGTTTTCTATCTCTCTCTGAAAAAGCCATTCACAAGAATTCTTTCCCTTACTTTTTTGTATATGGGTGTTTGACTATCAAGGTTACACTCTACATGTTACAAAGATTTTCTTGGAGAATTGGTTAGTCATTTTAATTCACGGTGATCTGAGTCCTAACTCTTTATTAGATATTTATATTGCCCAAAGCAAACACTCCTCTCCAATTCCAGCTCTTGTAAATGAGCCCTAAAAAGTTAACCTCTTCCTTCCACTCTACAATTGAACCTAAATCTATTTGAATCCAAGTTTGTGGAAGCCAACAGCTGTCATCTTGAGACCTATCATGACTATAGCAAATACCACCTGATTACTTGGATAAGTTAGAGAAAGATGCATTTTGGGTCCTGTTGGTGCTTGTCGCTGCTTTGATTTACTTCTCTTTAGAGAACTAGTTGCACTGTTAAAATAAAATATGTAATTATTATATTATTAAACAATTTCTCTTTGCACTAGACATTAATTGCATCCATTTTGTTATTTTCCAGGAAGAGAGAATAACAAGGACTATTTTTCCCCTGAACTTCTCGTGCTGTATTGTGCATCCTCCTTAATAATACCTGCCATTGGAATGATCATTTACTTTGCAAGAAGAGCCAACATGAAAGGGTCATACAGTCTTGTAGAAGCACAGAAGTCAAAAGTGTAGCTAATGTTTGAAACGTTCAACCAGAGACACTATTTATCAGTCCAAATCCTTAATATTGCTCATCATTCCATGAGGAAAACAAGCTGAGAGTCCAGATTTCCCTAAATGCAGTGAACTCTTGGAAGGCAATAGCTGCCCACCTCCCTTGCTGTGAGCAAGAAGCCAAAGGAAAACTTTCTGCCTAAAAACTAGGCACTGCCATTGAGATGTGATGGCTGGAGTAGTTCCTTGATGTGTATATACAATAACATGATCTGTACATATGTAAAATAAAACTGAGCCATAGCAACATTGCATGGAACAGCAGCACTATATAGTCAGATCTCGAAAATAATTAAACCGTGTTGTTTGGACTGATTGTTGTAACTTAATATATCTTAGGAAAATTTAACATTAATATTGACTGGCAGCTGACCTATGTCACATTTTTTATATTTTATTTCTTTTAACAAAATTTAATTCCTATAAAGTTCTCTGACAATAATTTCATGTTTTGTAAGGATGCCAGGGTTTTATACTTTTATAGGCAAATGATAAACCAAGAGGGCACTGCTTGACTTTCAGGTACTGAACACTTCAACCCGTGGTGTAATGGTTGGCTGGATTTCTCTGGATGGTACTGACATGGTACGGAGACCTGCTACGATGTTGATTCATCAGACTGTTGTGTAACTTTCCCAATGTGGCCTAAAAATGCGACTCCTTTTAATTTTCTTTTGTAAATGTTTAGTCTTTTGTACAGTAAAGTGGTAGTTTCTGGAATTGGAAGAGTTGTGTGTTTATTTATTATGAACTGCGTCTTTTAACCACGCTGTAGCTCTTTTGAAAATGGCACGTTCCAAGAAGGACGAGTTCAAATCCACAGAAATAATAAGCAGCATTTGAAGTGTGGTCCTCAGACTATTTTTATCAGAATTACCATGGGAACTTGACAAAAATTGAGATTTCTTGATGCCGAGCTAAACTATTGAACTGAAATATCCGGTTTTGTGTCCTTGGAATCTGCAATTTAAAACGTTTTTGAACATAGCATACACAAAAGTAGTGAAAGAAGATAAATATGCACATGTTAAAGAGCAGCAAATGAACGCCTGTGGACCACATACCGCTGAGATCAAGAGCTAGAGCATTACAGTCCTTCAGGGCCTCTCAGATGCCGCTCACTGATCGCAGCTCTCTCACTGAGCAGGAACCATTACCTTCAATTATGAACTAACCGTTCTCTTGCTTTCTTTGGAGATTTTACTCCCAAATAGGTAACCCTAAATAGAACATTATTAGATTTGCCAGGTTTTGAATTTTATATAAATATAATCAAGTGGTATATTTGTGACTTTATCCTTTCACTTAAAATTATGTTTTTTCATAATTCATACATATTGTCATGTATAGCTATAGGTCATTCATTTTTTTACTATTCTGTAGTATTCCATTATGAAATTTTGCCACATTTATCTATTCTACTATTGATGGACGTTTGGGCTGTTTCCAATGTTTTCTGTAATGAACAAAGCTTCTATAAACATTGTTTTACATGATCCTGGCTAACATGTGTAAGAAGGGTGAAACAGTTTCTCTAGAATCTATACATACTAATGAAATTGCTGGATTGTGGGAAATGTGCATGTTTCAGTTTATAGGGAAAGACCAACTGTTTTCTGAAGTGGCTAAAATAATTTATAGCCCTACCAGCAGTGAATAGGAGTTCCCACTATTAAACAGCTTGCCAAAATTTGGCATTGTTTATCTTTTAAAAATTTGCCTTCCTTATGGGTGTAAAATGATTTCTCATAATGTTTTAAATTTGTATTTCTCTGATTACCAGTGAAGTTGAACATCTTTTCACACATTTAAGGTCCTTTCGTGTTAGGATTATTTGAGCTGGCTCTTCTGTGAAATATCTGTACACATTTCTTTTGTTGTTTTTCTGGCGGCTGGTTTCTTTTTCTCACTGATTCTTGGGAGACTTTTAAAAATCTATGTATTCTGGATACCAGTCCTTTGTTGGTTTTATGTTTTGCAAACATCATTACCCAGTTCGTGATCTATATACATCATTACCCTGTCTGTGACCTGTCTTCTCACTCTTTTTTTGGTATTTTTTGATGAATATAATTCAATTTTGGATGAGGTCAAAGTTATCAATCTTTCCATTATGGCTCGTGTTTTGTATCATAATCAAGAAATCCTTTTCTATCCCAAGGTAGAAAATTCCATTATGCTGTTTCAAAAAAGTTTTGTAGGGGGCTGGCCCAGTGGTATAGTTGTTAACTTTGTGCACTCCACTTCGGCAGGCAGCCCAGGGTTTGCAGGCCCAGATCCTGGGCATAGACCTAGAACTGCTGGTAAAGCCATGCTGTGGCAGCATCCCACATAAAATAGAGAAAGACTGGCACAGGTGTTAGCTCAGCAACAATCTTCCTCAAGCAGAAAGAGGAAGATTGGCAACAGATGTTAGCTCAGGGCCAATCTTCCCCACACACACAAAAATGTTTTGTAGATTTACTTTTAAGTTTTTGAATATTTTTTTCACGTCGGATTGATTTTTGTATACAATACAAGATAGGCATCCAGTTTCTTCTTTTTAAGATGATAAAACAATTGTGCTTACACCATAAACACCTATGATATTTATTGAAAAATCCATTATTTCCAACCTCAGCTCTGTAATATTACTTTTGTCTTACATCAAATTTCCTGGTTCCGTTTCTGGGCTCTCTATACTGTTCTCTTAAGATACTTGTCTATCCTTGTGCTAATAATACACTATGTTAATTCATATCTGATAGGGCAAATCCCTCCAATTTGTTTTTTTCCCCAAATATACCTTGGTTAATCTAGTATTTGTACTTCCTTATAAATTTTAAAGTCATTTTATTAAGCTCCACAAAGAAAGATTGTTGAACTTTTGACTAAAATGGTGTTGAATCTATAGATCACTTTGGAGAGACTTGGCATTTTTAAAGTATTGAGTGTTTTAATCCATGAGCAGAGCATAGTCCTTATATGCTTAGATTATCCTTGATATCTTGCAGAAAAGTTTTATTATTTTCTTCACTTCAAAACTGGCTTCTTCTTCCTATTTTTGGATTTATTTCTAGGGCATTTATATTTTTTATATTATTATTCATGGTATTTTAAAAATTGGATTTACTGAGGTATAATTTTCATACAATAAAATTCATTAACTACCATCATAATCGAGAAATAAGACATTTCCATCACTTCAAAAAGTTCCCTCAGGCCCCATTGAAGTTAATCTCCTTCCCACTTTCCCACCACCTTTGGCCCAGGCAAACGCTGATCTGCTTTCTATCACAATAGTCTTGCCTCTTCTAGAATTTTATGTAAATGGAATTGTACAGCATATGGTCTTTTATGTCTAGTTTCCTTCAATTAGCTCAATGCTCCTGAGATTCATCTATGTCATTACATATATCAATGGTTTATTCATTTTTATTGTTGCTTTAGCTGCATCCTACAGATTTTGATAGGTTGTGTTTATCACAAATATCTATATTGCTACAAGGAGCTTTTAGATTGATATAAAAATGCAAATAGAAAAAATAGTTATGCTTTCTGATATCAAACTATATTGCAAACCATAGTAATCAAAACAGTATGGTATTGGCATAAAAATGGACACATAGATCAGTGGAACAGAATAGCGCGCCCAGAAATAAGCCCATACAGATATGGTCAATTATTTTATGACAAAGGAGCCAAGAACACATAATGGTGAAAGAACATTCTCTTCAATAAATGGTTTTGGGAAAATTGGACAGCCACATGTAAAAGAATGAAACTGGATCACTCTCTCACATCATACACAAAAATCAACTCAAAATGGATTAAGGACTTGGACATAAGACCTGAAACCACAAAACTCCCAGAAGAAAACATAGGTGGTAAGCTCCTTGACATAGGTCTTGGTGACTTTTTGGATTTGATAAAAAAGCAAAGTCAACAAAGGTAAAAAAAAAATAAATAAACACATCGAACTAAAAAGGTTTTGAACAGCAAAGAAAACCAACTGAGTAAACAGACAACCTATCAAATGGGAGAAAATATTTGCAAATCATATATCTGATAAGGGATTGACATCCAAACTATAAAAAGAACTCATAGAACTCAATAGCAAAACAACAAACAATCTGATTAAAAAACGGGCAGAGGATCTGAATAAACATTTTTCCAAAGAAGACATACAGATGGCCAATGGTACATGAAAAGGTGCTCAATGTCACTAATCATCAGGGAATGCAAATCAAAACCACAAAGGGATATCACCCACTCCTGTTAGGATGGCTATTATCAAAAAGACAAGAGAGAGGCCAGCCTGGTGGTGTAGTGGTTAAGTTTACATGCTTTGCTTCGGCAGCCTGGAGTTCACAGGTTCAGATCCTAGGCATGGACCTAGTACCGCTCGTAAAGCCATGCTGTAGTGGCATCCCACATAAGATGGAGGAAGATTAGCACAGATGTTAGCTCAGTGACAATCTTCCTCAAGCAAAAAGAGGGAGATTGGCAATAGGTGTTACCTCAGAGCCAATCTTCCTCAAAAAAAGAAAAAAAAAAAAAGACAAGCGATGACAAGTGTTGGCAAAAATGCGGAGAAAAGGGAACCATTGTGCACTGTTACTGGGAATATAAATTGGTACAACTATGATAGAAAACAGAATGGAGGTTCCTGAAAAAAGTAAAAATAGAACCACTATAGATCCAGTAATTCCAGTTGTGAGTATTTATCCAAAGAAAAGAAAAACACTTAACTCAAAAATATATACGCACTGCCACATCCATTGCAACTTTATTCACAATAGCCAAGACATGGAAGAAACCTAAGTGTCCATAAATGGATGAATGAATTTAAAAAATGTGGTGCATACATACAATGGAGTACAACTTGACCATGAAAATGAAGGAAATCTTGCTGTTTGTGACAACATGGATAGACCTTGAGAGCATTATGCTTCAATGAAACAAGCCAGACACAGAAAGACAAATACAGTATGATCTCACTTATATGAGGAATCTAAAACCAAAATTACTCAATCTTATGGATATAGAGAATAGACTGGTGGTTGCCAGAGGCAAGAGGGGTATGTTGTGGGCGTGGGGAGTGGGCGAAATGAGTGAAGGTGGTCAAAGGTACAAACTTCCAGTTATAAAATAAATTAATCAGGGTGATATAAAGTACAACATGGTGACTATAGTTAACAATATCGTTTTGCATATTTGAAAGTTGCTAAGAGAGTAGATCTTGAAAATTCTCACTACATGGAAAAAAAATGTACTGTGTGTGGTAAGGGATGTTAACTAGATTTACTGTGGTGATCATTTCACAACATGTAGAAATATCACCTGAAACTAATACTATGTTATATGTCAATTATATCTCAATGAAAAAGAATGGTTAATGTACTTTTTTAAACTTCCAAGGTAGTTTCTTGACCTTTAACTACATGCAACAATCTTGAAAAAGGAATATTGAGTGAAAGAAACCATTTACAAAAGAGTATATCCGAAATGATTTCATCTGTATACAGTTCAAAAGCATGCAAAACTAATACATGGTCTTAGAAGTCAGGATACTAGTTATTGCTTGGGTGACAGTCACTGGAAAGGAGCACAATAGGACTTTTGGGTTCTGTTTTTGTTCTGTTGCTTGATCTGGGTGGTGGTAATTTTAATAAAATTTACATTAAAAAAGTAGATGCTTGAAAGTCAAAGGCCTAGAGGGAAGAAGGGCATAGGGTTTATGCATTGGGAAGAGAACAAAGAGAGAAGCAGTTGGCCTTATCCACCCCACTCCCCACCTTTCATCTGTTCTTAGTAATAGAAGCAGAGTGATGTGATAAGACTTTGTAGGAAATGGAGTGTGACCTGTGCTGATCAGGATAACCTGAGCTGAGGAGGCCTCTGGTGAAGGAGAGAATTCAGCTTGGAGAGACAGGCAAAAACCAGAAAGCCCCTGGAAGCTGAGCCAAGGTCTGCAAGAGAGACAACGCTTGCTATTCACTAGACTTCAACACATCACCTCTGCCGAGAAGTCAACTGTCCCCATCACAGTCTAGAGAGAGCCTTCTAATAAATTGCTGCCTATAAACTTTGTTCATTTTCCAGAAGGATGTCTGTCCACGACCTAGACTTCGCTGAGCCCCAGCCCTTGTCCATAGCCCAGGGCACTTATAAAGTCATTTTACAAACAGAGTTGGATTCTCCACCTCCAGAAGTTCAGTGTTGGTGTGAGGGAAAAAATAGTGAATCATTCTCCCCTAGAGATCAGAGAGGTCCCCACCTCCTTTTCCTGATCTTGGTTACAAGAATCTTTAAAGGGGAGTAGCAGAAATGAGATTGAAGAGGGGTGAAGGAAGACAGGCAAGTCTTATACTTGACAGTAGTAGTCAGATCTTTGGGAAGAAGGGAATTTCTTATTTGACTCTCCTGGTCTCTGAAGTGAGTGTGGTTTGTATTGGACGCTACTGTCAACTTTTTCTGACTGACTAGTGTTACAGTGAAGGTGTCTACAAGGGCTTTCCCTCTCAAGTAGATATCCTTTGTATTGTCTATAAATATGAACGCAAAACTATTTCATTCATTTGCCTAATATTCTAGCTGGAAGGAAACAAATGATTGATTTGGGGAGGTACATAAGGACTTTCAGGATATTAGTGAACTTTCATTTCCCTCATAAAATGTTTCATAGTCTGATTTTCTTAGAAATGGGTTCAAATCTTGTTATAGACTTTTGGTAGTATTGGTTTTTGGCTACCAGAACATTTTTTGGATCTATGAGACTAGCAAGTTCGCCGTGTCCTGCTCTGATACTGTGATAGTCAAACCAAGACTAAGAAACAGTTTGGAAAAAACTCATGACGGTCCACCTCTTATAACTGTTGCCACCATCTTTCCTGACCTGGGTAAATGAGGTAGGAAAAATATGAAATAGAACTGAAGATTGTTTATAAATAAAAGAAAGCTGCACAGGCCCACAGAAACTTCTGATCACCAGCAGATTCTTTTTTTATCCCTTTTCCATATTGAATCCCCGGAAATGCCTCTTTTGTTCTGCTAATTGCAGATTTTGGGAAAATGCTACTACCAACAACCAACATAAGTGATCGTTAAAAGCACCTCATGCATTAATTACCTTATGCATCAAGGAGCTTCAGTTGTATACAAAATTTAGAGTTTCTACTTTAAACTTTAAGATCCTTTCCAACTCTCAAGCACAATGGTTGTATCAAAATTTACACATGTGCCTTAGGTAATTTCTTTTCACTTGTTTTAGAGAATTTCTTTTTGTATTTAGCCAAACAAAGGTCTAGGGATCTTCTTTTTATCCTTTGCTTAATCAACTTTAACAAAGTTTGAGAGAAAAGTTTAAACATTTAAATTAATCCTAACATTAGGAAGCGATTTCTGTAAGGATTTCATAATAGTCACCCTTCCCCGCAGAGGAGAGGGACATTTGTAATGTCTTTTGAAATGCCTTTTATCTTAACCATAGTGGTAGCAAAAATTTCGCTTCTCAAAAAAAATGTGTGCAGTGGCTTTTCAGGCTTTGTTGTTATTGAAGAACAGGGTTTCTCTCAAAAAAAGACTAATCTGTAAGGCTTGCTTGAGAAGATTCTAATGAATTGAATGGAATTAAATATCTGGGGGTTTTTTAGTGAAGGACAATGCTATCTGGAGACAGCGTTTTATTGTTTTTGGTTCTTTCTTCATTGGCCGAGACTCTTAGGGGCATTCTGGAGCAAAAAAACAAGTTGATTCAGTGATTGAAAAAGCGATGTTTCAGTCTTGAAAAGACAAAGAATAAGGAGATGACTGACTGGGCAAAGGAGGCATGGTAAATCACGTCTCTACTGACGTGTATTGTGAAAATTTTCAAGCAACTTTCTCAAATGAAAGTTTCAGTCTGTGTAAAAGGATGTTTAAAATCACAATTTGTAATTAAAGATGTTATTACTGTCTTTCTTTAGCCCAAGTTGCATGCAATTAAAATTCATTCCATTACCAAGACGTTGAATTCTCTCATTCTAAAAACCTAACAAGAAGTGATATTAAATATAGGACTTTGCGTACATGATAAAAATAAACATGATTACATTGGCCTGAGGTCATATTTGGTATTTAGCAATTTAGGAATATTAACATGAAGCCCACGTAAAAAGCAGCAGACTCAAGGAGCTGGTTTTGGTTGGAGTTTCTGTCATTGCCTTGCCAAGATTTGCAGACATTTCCTGCGTTACTGTGAAAATAACTTGATGCTCCCAGGCAGAAAATTGAACAAACAAGTTCATTTTCCCTTGTGACAATCTCATAAGGCCCTGCTTCTCCTTATTTGTTTGAGTTCCTCTTACTTAAGCGATCTGGTCATTTTAGAGTTAACCCTTGTGTTATACACTTCCACAGTCTATGGCCATTTAGCCGAGTCCTGGCAATATTTCCCAAACACTCTTCATCATCAGAATTTCATTGGCTACTCACTGAAAATACAGCATCTTGTGCCTTATCCTAGACCTACTGAATTAGAATCAATTAGGGAGGGCCTGGAAATCTAAAATCTTAATAAATATCCCTGGTGATTCTTATGTCTGTATTTGGGAAACATTGTTCTCATAAAACTAAGTATTTATTCAGTGGAGTTTCTTCCCTACAAGTCATTGACTGAGCCCTGAATTTTGGAAAGATTTCTCCTGTCTGCAACCATCTCTTCTCTCCTTTTCTGGAACTTTGGTCTGTCATTCAAACACTTTTTCCTGTCTTCAACCTCCTTTCTCTACTAGCTCTAGCTCTTATAAGAGTCTGAACTCTTTCATTAAAAAAACAAACAAACAAACAAAAATTTTTATTACTCCTGCACTTCCTACTAGTTATGGCCCCATTTCACCTTTCTTTCACAGGAAGGTTCTAGGAGGGGTAGCCATATAGTTCACTGTTTCTCAATCACCATGCAACAAACTCTTGTCTAACTTCTGAATCTTCTCCTACCAAAGTCAGTAATAACTCTTAACATATAATGGAAATAATTTTGAAATATGAAGTTGGCATATTTTTATTTCTAATAATCTCTAATTCCTACTTGTCCCAAGGCTTCCCCACTCACGCATTCATTGTTTCATGGAGGCAGAGAGAACTCCAGTAAGAAAGAAAGAATCATTGCTCATTTTAAGTTTTAAGCCAGGTTTATTTGAATCCATAGAGACAATGGTTTTGGAAGCCAGACTATATAGAGAAAGTAAAGCACTTTCTACATTCCAAAAATTCCCCTACATAGCAAGAGCATAGAGATGTAATATAATAAGCTATAACATGGAGAAGACAGAGAATGTAAGGTAAGTCCCTGACACACCGATGGGGAAAAAGTTGTTCTAAGGCTGAGAGGAGGAGCCAATGAAGAGAAAGGAATGGCAAGATATTAGACACAAACGTCCTTGCCACTCTCTGCTTTGGGGTCAAATATTATGGGAGGAGCACTGCAGCAGAATCATTCAAATTTGTTTGGGGAGAAGCATAAGGGCTAATATCTCCCTTCCCCAAAGCTTCCCCAAAGAAAGACTTGCGTTCAGCATTTTCTAACGATGTGTGGGAGCAGAAAAGCAGCATTGGAAAAGAAGACTGAGGAGATGAGTGAACCAGAAGTGGCCTGGAACTGGAATTAGGAAACCACCAAATGTGGGAACATTAGGACCAGACATAATGGCAAGGTCTACAGTTATCAGCAGTTAATAAAATGATGTCTAGGAAAGACCAGACCGGACCAGCTACACCAGCTCCATTGAGCAGGACAACGGTCATCCAGCAGAGGACAGAAAGGACCAGCCAACAGTCTGGGGACCACAAGACTCCTATTGCCTCCATATGCCCTATAACACCCAAGAGGAGGAAAGGATGACAGGGGAGGAAAAGAGGGCAGCCTGAAAGGCTAAGCAAATACAAGACTATTTTAAACTAAAAGGAAATGCTTTCAATTAATTAAACTTTTTGGGTTTTTTTCCGATAGCAGAAATGTTGACTCAAGAGTGCAAATCCAATATTAATAAAGTTAACTTTTCTGGGTCCATATGAACTATCGTGTGAAAATTTCAGCCTTGGTATGGTATTATATGGAAAGGACAATTTCTGTCCCTGTTGAACCTCTTTTCAGCGTTGACAGTTGAGCACTCCTAAATCCTCAACTCTCTGTTTTCATTTCTGTTACATCACATTGTCCTGGGTTTTCTCCTACTTCTCTGGCCTTTCCTTTTCATTTTCCTACACAGTCTTCTTTCACTTTTGCTTTGAATATTGTTGTACTGTGGAGTTCATACTGATTCCTTTCTCATTTTAGATACTCTCCCCTGATGACCTCATCCTTCTTACGGCTTATGTGGTCATGATTGCAAAAGTACATTCCGATTCCAATTCCTGAGGTCTATTGGCCATCTTCAGTGATATCTCATAAGTACTTCCATTTATGTTTCTTTACTTTTCTGTCTTACTGTTCTGTCAGTTATTGAGAGAGGAGTACTGAAATTTCCAACTATAATTGGATTTCTCTGTTTCTCCTCTTAGTTCTACCAAGTTTTGTTTCATATGCTTTTAAGCTCTCTTATTAGACACAAAATTGTTTAGAATTGTTACGTCATCTTGATGAATTGACTTTTTAAGCATTATTAAAAACCCTCTTATCCCCTTGTAATAATTTTTGTTCCAAAACCTAATTTTTCTCATATGAATATAGCCACCCCAGGTATCTTTTAATTAGTACTAGCATACCAGCTAGTACTACCATATGTAACTAGTACTAGTTATACTTTTTTGTCCATTTTTTATCCATTTACTATCAATCTATTTGTGTGTTGATATTTGGAGTGGATTTATTGCATACAACTTGCTTTGCCAACATGACAATCTCTCCCTTCTAATTGGAATCTTTAGATTATTTGCATTTATTGTTATTGATGTGGTTATATTCAAATCTACATTATATCATTTGTTTTTTATGCATCTTGTCCCGGTTTTTTAATTTTAATTTTATTGTGGTAAGAACACTTAACATGAAATCTACCTTCTTAACAGATTTTTAAGTATACAATACGATGTTGTTAACTATAGACACAATGTTGTACAGCAGATCTCTAGAACTTATTCATCCTTCATTACTGAAACTTTATACCCATTGGTTAACAACTTCCTATTTCCTTCTCCATTCTGCCCCCGGCAATGACCATTCTGCTCTCTGCTTCTACGAGTTTGACCATTGTAGCTACCTCATATAAATGGAGTCATACAGTAATCATCCTTCTATGATTGGCTTATTTCACTTAGCATAACATTGCCAAGGCTCATCCATGTTGCCACATGTTGCAGAATTTCCTTCTTTTTAAAGGCTGAATAATATTCCTCTGTGTGCACATACCACACTTTCTTTATCTGTTCTTCCATCAATGGCCATTTAGGTTGTCTCCACATCTTGGGTCTTGTGAATAGTGCTGCAGTGAATGTGGGAATGCTAATAGCACTTCCAAGATTCTGATTTCAATTCTTTTGGATAAATACTCAGAAGTGGAATTGCTGGATTATATAGTAGTTCTATTTTTAATTTTTTGAGAAACTTCCTTGCTGTTTTCCATAGCACCTATACCATTTTGCATTCCCAATGACAGTGTACAAGGGTTCCAATTCACTGACACTTGTTGTCTTTGTTGTTTTTTTGTGTTTTTTTTGTTTTGTTTTTCATATACCTATTGGCCCTTCGTATGTCTTCTTTGGAGAAACGTCTATTCAAGACCTTTCCTTTTGCGTGTGTGTGTGTGTGTGCTGAGGAAGATTCATCCTGTGCTAACATCTGCTGCCACTCTTCCCCCTTTTTTGCTTGAGGAAGATTAGCCCTGAGCTAACATATGTGCCAATCTTCCTCTATTTTGTATGCGGCTTGCCATCACAGCATGGCTAACAAGTGATATAGGTCCACGCCCAGGATCCAAGCCCATGAACCTGGGCTGCCGAAGCAGAGTGCACCAAACTTAACCACTATGCTATGGGGCCAGCCTCTTTGTCTATTTTTCAATTGGGTTGTTAATTTTTTGCTAATGAGTTGTATGTATTCCTTATATATTTTGGATATTAGCCCTTTATCTGACAGATGTTTACAAATATTTTCTCCCAATCCATAGGTTGCCTTTTCACTCTGTTGATTGTGTCCTTTGCTGCACAGAAGCTTTTTAGTTTAAGGCAGTCCCACTTGTCCATTTTTGCTTTCGTTGCCTGCCTTTTGGCACGTTACACCCATGAATCCATTGCTGCGGCCAATGTCAAGGAGCTCTTCCCCTATGTGTTCTTCTAGGAGTTTTATGGTTTCAGATCTTATGTTTGAGTCTTTTATCATTTTAGTGATTTGGGTATAAGTCCCATTTGTTCTTTACTCCATATTTCCTCTTCAGCTGCCTTCTTTTGCATTGATTGCATATATTTTTTAAATTCCATTTTATCCTCTTTGTTGGCTCCATAGTTATTATTCTGTTTTTGTTTTTAGCAGTTTCTTTAGGGTTTATAGTACATATCATTAACTTATCACAGTTTACTATTATACCACTTCACATATAAGAACTTTACAACAGTATATTTTCTTTTCTCCCTTCCAGCCTTTGTGCCAATAGGTCGCTTTTATTCTACAGGTGTGATAACCCACACAATACATTGTTGTTATTTTTATTTAAACAGTCAATTATCTTTTAAAGATATCTGAAAATTAAGAAAAATTTTATATTTAACCACATCACCATTTTCAGCACTTATCATTCTTTCTATAGATTTAGATTTTCCTCTAATAGCATTTTCCTTCTGTTTAAAAACCTTCCTTTAATGTTTCTCATAGTACATGCTTTCTGGTGATGAATTCTTTCAGTGTTTTGTATCTGAGAAAGTCTTTTTTTGTCTGTCTTTGATTTTGAAAGACATTTTTATTGATATGGAATTCTAGGTTGACAGGGTTTTTTTTCCATCCTTTAGAAATGATCCACTGTCTTCTGAATTGCAATATTTTCCAATGAGAAATCTGCTTATCTTTGTTCTTTTAGCATAATGTCTCTTTTATCTCTAATTGCTTTTAAGATATTTTTATCACTGTTTTTAAGAAATTTGATTATGATATGCCTTCAATATAGTTTTCTTTACGATTTCTTTTTGTCTACAAATTACGCTCAGCTGGAGAAAGAACCACCCAACAAGAGCAAGGGAAACAATTCTTGGAGTTCCACAGGGCAAAGAAGAGTTTATACTCCCACCAACAAGCACCGTGGCTTTCCATTTATGAGAGGGATATAATGTTTCATTAAAATGAATTAATTTGAATAAAAACAATGTAGATAATCATACAGTGAGTATGAAGATATGTCCCAAATCATGAAGGTGGTATGTAAAGAACTGAAGTTTGGAACAGCTGAACTTGGGAGTGATTCTCCCTGGTATTGTATATGGAACACTAGTATGTACGACACACACTTCTTTGTTGGACTGCTCAATTTTGATCAACATACAATATTTATTCACTTTTATTTACTATTATTATTACTTACTGTTATGGTGGTGACTTTCAGCCACTCTTTACTGAGTGGGTTCTGAGACAAGAAGGTTATAAGAGCTAAGAGGGATAGACTAATATCAAGGCACTATTTGTATTGAGGAGAACTATATGAAATTGCCAGTCAAAAATTGTCCAATATCAGCAATTCACATGGTTTAACTTGCACATTAGTGTTAGGTTCATCTGTTGCATAACACACCACCCCAAAATTCTGTGTCTTAAAACAATAACTGCTTTATCATGTCTACTGATTCTTGGGCTGACTAGGGTCAGACTCATGGGTTTTGGTTCTTCTGCTCCAGGCACCATTGCTAGCAGGTAGGTCTTCTAGGGGCTGGAATGGACTGGAATATTCACGATGATTCACTCACAGGGCTGGCAGTCAGTGTTGGGCTGTTGGCTGGGAGCTCAGCTCTGGCTGTCAACACAGAGCCTTGGTTCTTTGCTTTCGAATGTGAGTTTCTCACAACATGGCCTGGGCTTAGAAGTCTCAGGCTATTGTTTCAACTGCATTCTACTTGCCAAAGCCAATTCATAAGGCCAGCCCAGATTTTGAGGGTTGGGGTAGGAGGTAGCTCCACATTTTGATGTGTGCGGGAGCATGTATCTACAGAGTGAAGAGGAAATATGGAGGACCATCTTTGGAGACAAGCTACCATAAAAACCATTTCTCTGATGAATATAAGAGAGTTGCATCAGGGCAGTTCCACTTAAGGACACAATGTGACAAGTAAATAGTATAACTGTGGATGCTATTAATTCCTTAGTGTCTGCCAATAAAAGTTATAATGTTAAAAAGGATGCTGTGACATGAAAATGTCCAAAAACCTTGACCCATAATCTAAGAGGAGTGGTAAGATGTGTGCCCATGTAGCAATAATTTGAGTAAAATTTGATGCACTGGTAGAGATGAGAACTGAGTGGAGGAAAGCACTAGCTCTGGCCAGGAAAGACTGAAGGAATCAGACATGGCTCCATGAAGGAGGTGCCATTCGGGCTGTGTTGTGACTCAATGGATACGAGGTAGAAAGTCGCTATGAGGAAGGGCAGAGAGGTTTGAAGTAAATGTGAAAGAGTGAGCATAGGTATGGAGGCAGCAGAAGTCTTAGTAGAGAAGAGTAAATTGGTCCATTTGGCAGAAACATGGGGGGTGTAAAAGAGTATGGTGAGAGTTAAGGTTGGAAAAGTGAGTTGTAACAATTTGTGGAAGGCCTTGAATGCTAGACTTGGGAGTTTGGGCTGTGTTCAAGAGTTAAAACCATTTAAAGGGACTAACAGGATAATGGCAATGCTTAAGGAGGTTGACCCTCATGTTTGTCTGATATTTTCCATCTATACCTTTATCTTCTAACTATTCTCAAAGACTCTCTTCCCAGCTTCCTGCCTTTAGTGGTAATTACCTTTCTGTTATTTAGTTCCAGGGCTACCATGCTGGTGAGAAATAGGAGAACCATTTTTCTTATGCTATGAATGAATATAACAGAATATAATTTAGCTATTAAAATAACATTTTCAAAAAATATTATTGAGCCAGTAAAATTGATATTTAAAAAAATATTTATTAGCATGAGGAAATACCTATGTTCCAACAATGAAATAGTAGAATAATAGATTCATGAAAGCATAATAAAAATTGTATATAAAATTTGAAGACATCATAAAAATCTGAACATTGTGTGTCTTTATGCACATACATCCATGGAGAGGAAAAGAAATCAGAGCTTTGATAGTGGTATTATGGGTATTCTTATTTGCTTATTTGTACCATTTTCCACTTTCCAAATTAGAATGTATTACAGTTATAGTCAGAAAAGTTATTTTCTAGTGTGTTAACCATTGAAAGTAAGTCTCCAAACAGCAACCAAGTAAAAATAGCATCCTACCTGAACTTGAGACTTGGAATTCTCAAAGGCCTATAAATATTCAGGGCTTTGAGCTTCAGACCTGGGTCAGGCAGCTGCTTTGGCTTTCTGAGTATCTGAGTATTTGTTCTGAAGAGAATAAAAAGGAGAGGAAAGTACTTGAACACCTTTCACCACCAAGCTGCCTCTGGAATTTCTAAATAAGGCTTTGGAGGGAGGGAAGGTGACATGAAGAGCCTGCACACCATCATTTCACACTCTTACAAGGCTTGGAGCTGGGAAGGGCCTGGCCATAAAATGCCACACAGAAGGGAAATATTGAGGTTTAAACCTCCAGGTCCAGTCGTAATTTCACCAGTTATCCAGCCCGGTGCTGGTGCCTCATGCAAATTTTGACTTCACGCCCCAAGAATCATTTATTCAATCTTTTGCAGTCTTGTATAGTTCACTACTATGGGAATCTGAAAATACTTAAGCAGATTAAGAAGGATTTAAGGAAGTCCTGGGAAAGGAGACAAACTGTCAGATCATTGCATGTATTTTAAATTGTTGTATTTGAGCAACTGGCTTTATTCATTCCTTTGATTTGCTTAGAAATTTTCAGCCAAGCAGCTCTGGAATTTTGTCTATATCCTTGACATAATTAAATTATTCCACTATATGTCTCTTCCGGGTTCACCCTTGCTAACCAGAGTCTGCTTTTTGGCCGTTCTTTCTGCCATGCAAAGGGAATGTGGGCTTCTTTAGGGTTTATCTCAATAACAGTAGTCCTAATTTTTCAAACTCTCCAAAAAAAAAAAAAAGAGATTTTAGGAGTCTTTAAAAAGTTTTGTAGCGTTTCTAGGAAGAGAAAGGGACTAATAGTAACGAAATCCTAGAGGACCAGATCTCTCTTTGTCCTGTTTCCTTTTGAAGAAATACATCCTCAGGATTTTAGAATTATTACGACACAAACCAGCTTGTTTCTTTCTAATCAATAGATGAGGTTGAGGCCGACATTAATGAAAAGCATAGGGAGAATGCAGGCCTTGAAAGTTTTCTTTTGGCAGTAGTCCCATCGCTTCAGGGTGTCTCTGGGTTTCAGGCTGACCAAAGCTGGGGAGCAAGTCTGTTTGATGTGTCTGACACATTTTTAATGGGACCTGATAAAAAGTACTGGTAGGTAATATTTCTTCAGAATTTACTGCATGCCTGTCCTGGATTAAGAGCTTTGCATGAATTATTTTATTTAATTGTCACAATAATCCAGCTAAACACTGTTATCTGACTGATAAGAAAACTAAACTAGAATACTTAAATGATTTCCCAAGGTGAGTGATAGGTGGAGCTGTGGTTGACCATGGTTTGTCTGATTCCAGAACCTGCACTCTTATTCTCTATGCTGTGCTACCTTTAACTCATGCCCATGAAATAGACTTCCACTGGCGTAGAGATCTTTGAAGGACAGATGGCAAGCAATCTTAAAAAAGAAATTTATCTTAGGTCTTCAGTTTGTTATGGGAAGGAAGAAGTCGTGATAATGTTGTTCAGATAAGTTTTTGCTGTGTGTTTGTCTGAAGAGCATAAGAATCCCAGATTACTTATTCTAAATATCCAGGATGCTTCACTGGACACTTATCTTCTTTCTGTTGAATTTAAAAGAAACATACGAGTTACTATGTTTAAACTGCCATCTGCCATCAAGAGCAAATTCTTGAGGAAATTGCTTTGAACCTAAAGTAGAGCACGTGATAAAAAGCCCCAACTCTTCACACTGGCATCTAAAGCCATCTACTCCACCATTTTCTTGCATCTTCTCCCACTGCGACACATTAGCTCTTCAGTCCTGCCTCCATGCCTATACTCAGACTGGGATCTCTGCCTGGAATTCTTTTCCCCTTAGTCATCTCAACATCCCACTGGGCTCAGGAGCAAGTGTGGGAGCATGGAGAACAGAGTGTCTTGGTGGAGGGACGCTTGTTTGGGGGAAAAGTTGAAATCTTTTTTATCATATAAATACTAAACTGTCATATGCCTGGTAACGGGAATAGAGGAAAGAAATGTAATCATTAACGAAAGAGTAAAATGCATGATTCCAAATTAAAGGGGAAAAATAAGGAAAAGGAAAGGAATAGCTCTATAAAATAAATCACAACCACAAATAAGAAGGAAAGGTTAAAATAAGTTATGTCAGTCATTATTCTAAATGTTCAAGACTGCTTAAGCCAAACGAGTAAAATGCAGCAATATACTGTTTATAGAAAACTGATTTAAAAGACAGATGAATAAAGGTTGAAAATAAAGACGTGAATAAGCAAGGATGTGAGTAGGCAGTTCACAGAAGAGCAAAGTAAAACGGCCGAAATACATAAAAAGAAGCTCAAACTCACTAGTAGTCAGGGAAATGCTAGTTAAATAACAATGATGTATCACAATATTTCTATTGGATTGATAAGAGTTGAAAATAGCCATAAAGCCATTGCTGGCAAGGATATTGGAGTAAAAGAAACAGTCATATTTGCTGATCAAAATGTGATACAACCCTTTTGGATAGCAAATTAGCAATATCTATTAAAATTAAAAACATGCATACTCTTCTGCCCGACAATCCCATTCTTGGGAATCTATTCCACAGAAATAAAAGTATCCGGATATAAAGTCTTGTGAACAACGATGTTTATTGCAGACTTGTTCATAGCAACAAAACACAAAAAATAAACTGAATAACCATCAATAGGGGATGCAAAATTATGAAACATCATAAAAGGAATGCCATGCAGTCATTAAAAAGAAGGAATTATAAACTAGAAATACAAAGAGAACATGATAAATACAATCTACAAAAATACAGTTACTGTGAAAGGCATTAATATACCACTCAGAACTCGTGTCTATAATAGACAAAAAATTAGTAAATTCGTAGAGGAATTGAATAACTTTGTTGAAATAGATAGAAATAAAGAACCTTGTCCCCCTCAAACATAGAGGATATATTTAGTAGAATATTTACTAAGTTGGCCATATATTTTGCCAAAAGCAAATCTTAATTTCAAATTTATAGGGCATAATTTCTTTAAATAATCCAATATGATTTGAGATAAATATTAAAACATGAACAAAAAATTGGAGTTATTTGGAAATTAACACTGATGCTCCTAGATAGTTTTTGGATCAAACAGAAACAAAAAGTGCAAAGATACCCAACCTATCTAGAGAAGAGTGAAAAAGAGACATTCTACCAAAACCAACAGGACATGGTGAACACTGCAGTCAGAGGAAATGTATACATAGTCTTAAATGCCTTCATAATTAAAGAAAGAAAATATAAATAAAACCAAAGAAGGGAAGAAAGAACTTAGTGCCCATTTTAAGAATTTAGGAAAGAAAACTAAAGAAACTAAGAAGATGGAATTAATAAAGAAAAGATTTTAAATAATGAAAGAAAAAACAAAAAAAAATTTAGAAAGCTATTTATTTATAAAGAACAATAAAAATAGAGAAGGCCCTTTTGTGCCTGGTTAAGGGAAAAAGAGAAACTGCAAAAGTAGGAAAGATGAAAATGAGAATGGAGATTTAAATATAAACACAGACAAGGTTTAAGTCATTTTGAGAATACTACAGACAATCTTCAATATCAAGTTGGGTTTTTTTTAACTGGAGAAAATGGATGATTTTGTGTCAAAATACAAATTATAATTTGCCTCAAGAAGACAAGATTGGAAGTGCGATTCAAGACGTGCCATTGAAAAAGTCACCAGGATCAGATGGGTTCTCAGCTGAGTTCTAAATACTTGTAAAGAAGAGATAATTCCAATGCTATTTAAATCAGTTGTTCTCAAACCTGGCTGCAAGTGAGAATCATCTGCAACATTTTTAAGTAACCCAATGCCCAGGCTACATCTCAGACTAATTAAACCAGAAACTCAGAGGCAAGGAGCAGTAGGTTGTTAGATCTCCCTAGCTATTTCCAATATACAGCAAAGTTTGTGAACCAAAATTTAAATTGTTCCAGGTCATAGAGAAAAATACAGAAGGCTCTCTCAATTCATTTTCTAAGGCCAATAAATGTGGCTTAATAACAAAACTGAATAATTACCACAAAAAAAGAAAATTACACGTCAACTCACTTATTAATAAAAATGTAAAATGTCTCAGGGCCGGCCTGGTGGTGTGAAGTGAAGAGGTTAAGTTGCTGTGCTCCACTTTGGCAGCCAGATGTTTGCATGTTTGGATCCTGGGCGTGGACCTACGCACTGCTCATTGGGCCATGCTGTGGCGGCAAAATAGAAGATTGGCACAGTTGTTAGCTCAGGGACAATCTTCCTCACCAAAAAAAGAAGAAGAAGAAGAAGAAGAAGAAGAAGAAGAAGAAGAAGTAAAATGTCTAAATAGGAGATTAGAACATAGAATTCAGTAATGTATCTAAAGAATACTCTATGACCAAACACAAGGTATTCCAAGAATTTAAGAATTCAAGAAGGACTCAAAATCAGGAAACATAACAACATAATCCATTAATCAACATTTTAAATGATAAAAAAACTTAACCAACAAGCTAGTTGTGGAAAAGGTGGTTCATGATATTCAGCAGTTATTATTAGCAAAGACCCGAGTGCAATAGAATTGAAAAAAGCAAATAGAAGGAAAAGAATTTACCAAAACTCACCAAGATAGATTTTACCCTATATGGTGAAATGCTAAAACGTTTTTAATTAAAATTTTGACCTAAGCAGGCATACATATTACCACCATTATTAGTAAACATCACCTTAGATAACGTTACAGATAATGTAAAACAGCAAGAATATGAAATAACTGGTTTGAAAAAGATGAAGTCAACTTATCCACTTTTGCTGATGGTATAATTGAAACCCTAGAACACCCAACAAATCTAAGATCTGCCAGCACCATAGCAAGCAGCAATGGTAAAGTAGATAGATACAAGATAAATATTCAAATATCAGGACTCTCCTTTTTTTAGTAATAGGGGCCTAGAAATGCAAATGAAAAAACAAATTTTCCCCGTATTGACAAATACTACAAAATAACTAGGGACAAAATTGCCAATATGGTTTATAAAGAAAACTATAAAATCTTATTGAAAGTTATAAAACAAAATATGAAGAATTGAAAAGTATATAATAAACAAAGTCAACAGATAAACAATATATTTGGAAAGAGTTTTTGCACTGCTAAGTTTGGGCAGAGAATAAGTAGAGGTAATAGGCAAAGAGCTTATAAACTGATAGGAAGAAACAAGCAACCAGACAGGAAAATGGGTGAGTTGTGTGAAAGTTCACATAAAGCAGAAATTCACAGAAGTGAAAAGTGAAAAGATCAAAAAATATATGAAATATGTTTTCATATATGTGCAATATATGTGCAAAAATATATGTGCAAACGCAATAGTGAGGATCATGCAAATGCGTAATAGTGAGGTACTACTTTAAATATATAAGCCTGTCAAAGAATAAAATGAGACACAAAATATCTATAGACCGAAGAGATGTGAGAAAAGCCGTCTTCCCATACATGGCTGGGAGAAATGTGTGTACAGCCTTTGGGAAAAGGAATCTAGCAACACCTATTATTTAAAGTACAAATAACTTCCCTCTGAGGACTCTCTACCGTAGAAATAAAGGCATCAGAGAGGGCATGTATGGTAGGATATTGGTTGCAGCAGTATTTATGGTGGAAAAAGCTAGAAAAAACCCTAATGTGTTCTCATTCATCCATTCAGAGAGTGTGTCTTTACTGAACTTCTGCTGGGGGCTTTGTTCTGCACTGGACACTATAAAGTATAGCAAAGGGCTCTCACCTTCGGGAACTCTGGTTGTGGCGGATAGCCAAGGCGCGCAGACACAGTTACCTAACAGCACCGAACAGAGTATTTCAGACAGAGGCCCCTATAAGCAAAGGCAGCGGGGGTGGGGGAGGGGTATGGGGAGGAGGAAAGGCAGCATGTGTTCCAGAGATGGGGGGTGATGCCACCAGAGAAGAGAATCACATTCCAATTAGTTAAAAAGTAAAAATTATTAATTCTTGTCTAATCCCGGTGAATGGAGGTAGATTGTCAAACAGCATAGAAAGGGGAGCTTGACATGAACCTTGTTAAGATTCTAAAGCTTTTAAAATCAAAGAGGAGGGGCTAGCCTGGTGGAGCAGTGGTTAAGTGCGCAAGTTCTGCTTCCGTGGCCCGGGTTCGCTGGTTCGGATCCCGAGTGCAGACATCGCACCGCTTAACAAGCCATGCTGTGGTAGGCGTCCCACATATAAAGTAGAGGAAGATGGACACGGATGTTAGCTCGGGGCCAGTCTTCCTCAGCAAAAAGAGGAGGATTGGCAGCAGTTAGCTCAGGGCTAATCTTCCTAAAAAAAAAAAAATCAAAGAGGAGTAGTAATAACCAGAATTTGAAAAGGGAAAGATAGTTATGCCAAACTAAATTAGTTTTCGTTTTTCATGAAACCTCTAAACAAGAGGAACGTGATAGACATGATGACATCAGAATTTTGGCAAGGGTTTGATAAAATTTCTTTAATCTTTTGGAGCAGATGTGGAACAGTTCAAATAACTGATTAAAGACTACACGTTGTATACTGGGTGAATGAGCCAGCTCTCTAGAGGAAGTTTCTTTTTCTCAAGCTTCAGTATGTGGTTGTGTATCTTTGTTGTTAGTTTTTAGTTCTGTATGTGAACCGCTGCCACAGTATGACACTGAGAGACAGGTGGTGTGGTTCCACGACGACGAAATGAACCCAGGCCATGGTGGTAAGAGTGCTAAATCTTAACCGCTAGACCACTAAGGCTGACTCTAGAGGAAGTTTCACAAGTTGGGGAATTTTATCTGTGATAGATACTGATGTGTCTCGATCAGTTGTGTGTGAGAAGGAATTTGTTACTAATACAGAAAAATAAATTAACATGGAGTCAAGGTTTTCCCTCTGATAATGTCTCACTCGTTGGCATTCAGATGGTTTAAGTGAATGCGAGAGGCATGAGAATTACAGTTAGCAGGAGGGAATTGCACATAACCCTCGAACACTCGTACCATGTCTGGATGTTGCGTCTCTCTGCATTGTTGCAGAGAAGCTAGTGAAGGCTGCTGCCTTTGTGGTGAGAAGCAGAGCACCCTCTGATCCCAGCTTTGTAATTTCGATCTGAGATGAGACTGAAGCTGAAGCAAAAAGTAGCAAATACATTGATTCCAGATCAAGAATTTTAAAAGATCCCAATCTACCCCATGGAAAAGACTGGAAAAAAAAAATAGTAGTAAATCATGTAAAATCCTGATCTACTCTAAACCTGTCAAAACATATTGGGGACATTGTTTTTCTGTCCACCATGTGGACCGTGTTGCAAAAGGGTCAGTAATTAAATGAAGCCAATTTAGAGGAAATCAACCAGGCTGGAGACAGTAACTAAAGGAACTAGGATGTTTCGGTTAAAAAGAAGACTTAGGGATGTGAAATCTGCCATCAAATATTTGAAGTACTACTATGAAGTATGGCAAAATAATAGAAAGAACATAGGGCTTTTAACTCAGATAGAGGTTGTACTGTTAGGGACTTTGGGATTCCTTTTAAACCTGAAATTCTAGGAATTTTATAATATGATTTTATAATAAATCAGGAGGGCTAAGTTGGGAATGCCCATGGCACACCCTTCTGGTATCAAAGCCAAAGAATAGAATAGAGACCAAATTGCTGGGCCAGTGCCAGCAGGCTTCCTGTAGTAGTAATTCTAAGGAGGGCATCCAGAGGACAAGTCAAAGGATTAGTTAACAAACAGGAAAGCTGGGAAAATGCCATGATGATGAGAAGACAGAACTCCACCAAAACTATGGCAGAGGCAATTAGAGACGCCAAAAATCAGGATGGCACAATCAGAGGGACTGGAGTAGAAAGGAAATAAAATAATGGAGCTGGTGGTTGGAATGGGATGACAGAGTAACAGAACCAGAGTCAAGTTGGGACAAGGATTACTTCAGGTCAAATCTAGCGACTACCATGTTAAGGATGATTTGTGCTTGGCACAGAGTAAATACTCAATAAACATAAGATATTATTATTTACAACTTTGTCCTGATCAGCTGAGTTGGAATCAAGTACTTAAAATGACCGGGACATGCTAAATCAGGACCAGATCATTGAGCATCACCCTAAGGAGTATGGAATATTATTCTGTAGGCAAAAAGAAATACAAATTATTTGAACTGGAATGTGCTTTAGGAACATACTTAGCATTGTCAAGACTGGGTAGGAAGTACAAGAGAGGAGGCAGAACCATTAGGTAAGGCTTCTTGCAAAAATAAAAAGGAAGTAATGATGTCCTTAGCTAGGGGGTGGTGGGTTGGGAGTGGGGTGTATGGCAAACAGGCTAGAGTCAAAATCTAAGGATGCATTGCCTAAGTGACTCACAGAGCTGGCTGTGAATAGAGCCAACATGGTCGATGAAAAGATATACCATGATATAATTCCTCTTATCTAGGATATGACAGAGCAGGTTGAGAATAACCAACTCCATTAAACACTACTCACTTCAACTGATCTCAAGCCAAAGGAGACTCTTCAATGACCACAAAATTTCAAGCACTTGAAACCCAAGGCTTTGGTTCTTTTCATAGTTCCTTTCTTCATTCAGTGCATTCAAGAAGAAAGCGAAATTTAAAATTCTACTTGAATCTGAGCTAATCAGGGTTCATCCACCAGACAGGTAAGAAAAAAAGAGGGAAATAGGTTCTCACAGAAGCTAAAGGAAGAGGGATTATCAAGGATGGAGTGATCTTCAAGGATGGAGTGATCCAGTTTCAAATGCTGCAGAGCAGTAATGTAAGGACTGAAAAATGGTCAATTATTTAGAGTCAAGGCATATAGCCTTCAGATTTATATATTTATGCCAAGATTATGAGAAATAGTGTGAACATTGTAACACATGTTGGGAAATAAAATCTTGTAATCATTATTAAGATTTGGACAGTGGGGGCGAGCCCAGTGGCGCAGCGGGTAGGTGCACAAGTTCCCTTTTGGCGGCCTGGGGTTCACTGTTTCGGATCCCGGGTGTGGACATGGCACAGCTTGGCAAGCCATGCTGTGGTGGGCGTCCCACATATAAAGTAGAGGAAGACGGGTGTGGATGTGAGCTCAGGGCCAGTCTTCCTCAGCAAAAAGAGGAGGATTGGCAGCAGATGTTAGCTCAGGGCTGATCTTCCTGAAAAAAAAGGATTTGGACAGTGGAATTCAAAATTAGAATATACTAAAGGAAGGATATTTTAAAACATTGGAAAAGACAACTTAATAGGGAAGAAGAATTTGTCAAGGAGATGTTCATCTGAGTAGACACCCATGGACTTAAAAGCAGAAGGATTTTGGAGAGCATTTGGATAAGTATAAAGTGGATAGTAACTGATTTAACGAATGCTATGTTAGCTCCTGACACACTCTTAACAAAAATAACAAGCTGATGTGAGACTAATTCATTCACTCCCTCTTGTATTTATTCATCAAATCATGTGTGATTTTAAGGAATAAAAGAGTCCCTTCCCTTTGGTCACTCAAAGTCTACCAGAGATTCTAGAGAATGTGTCCCAGAGATGGTGACACCTGGGTGGGTCTTGAAAGATGTCCAAGTGTTACCCAAATGAAAGAGGATAAAAGAGCCCCCTAAGCAGGAGTCCCAAGTTAAAAGAAATGGAGTGGGTAAAGCGAGGCTGTAATAATGAGGCCTCTTGTTGCAGATGACAGAAAACTGATTCAATCTGATAAAGAGGAGTTCTTTGGAGCTACACTGGGAAGAGAGCAAGGCTCAATCATTGAGACCACAAACTCAGGGCTCTTTCTCCACCTTTCATCTCTGCTCCTCTCCATGGGCCAAATTTCTACTCTCAGGTGAGATTCTCCATTAGATATGAGGTCAGGTTGACGGAGGCTCTTGGCTTAGTGGCTTATTGTCTTCTGATCTGAGAGGAAACACACTGTCTTCCTTTATCTTTAGTTCGAAAGTTCCTAGGGAAGGAATCTGGTTAATCCAGAGCAATGCTTCCCTTGCTACTATCCTAAAATAGGGAGGCAGGATCTTCTCATCTCTATATAACTATGACGGGAAATGTTCCTGGTCTCTGAGGGGTCGTGAGCAGGCCTCTCTGTTTATGTCCATTGCAATGGCACATTCAGGGAATTATAAGGGATTTGGTATGACTGAATCCCAGGGACGACTGAAAGCGGATATTCTAGTTAAGAGGTTATTTCAGTAATACAATTTAAAAATATGAGGGCTTGTACTAAGGCAGTAGTAGTTCAGATAGAGACAAAGGGATGGATATGAGAAAATTTAGAAAGTAGATTTAATAGAACTTGGTGATAGATTCAATGTGACAAATGAGGAAAAAGTTAGTAAAGGAAAATTCCAAAGGTCCCAGATTTGGGCCTTGACAAAAGGAAGATAGGAATAAGTCACTAAAGTAGGAACTAAATAGGATTTAATGACAGGGATTAAGGATTATGTAAATAAATAAATATTACATAAATAAATATACAGAGCAGAGTTAGGAAAGAAACCAGAGCTGAAGATATAAAACTGGGAGTCATTGGCACAAAAACGGCAGTTGAAGTTAGAGAAGTAGATGAGATTCCAAGATAATACACTATAAAAGGTAAGAAGAAAAAAAGCCAAAACCCTAAGAACACCAACATTTAATCAGGAAGGATGGTAGAGTAAATGAAGCTGACAAAGAAGAATAAAACAAAGTCGTTTGAAACCAGAGGTAAGAATATAATCAGTAAACCATAGGAGGAAAATTTCAAGAAGAGAAGGTGGTCATTGATGCCATATGCTGCAGTGACGTTGGGTAAAACAATGACTGAAGTGTGAGCATTGCATTTGGCAACTGGGAGGCTGCACGTGAGCTTTGCCAAAGTGATTTCAAGGGAGTCAAGAGAACGATGCTTGGTAACAGTGATTTGAGGAGTAAATGAGAGGTAAGGAAGTGGAGCTAGCAAGTATGATTTAAGCTTTTAGAACGTTTGTTTATGAGAATGACATTTAAAGAGCTCAGAACCAATACCACCAAGTGTGTTTTCATTTCTCTTTGGTTAAAAAACTAGGATTGAAATTGCTGGGTCATAGTGTAGGTGTATGTTTAACTTTTTAAGAAGTCTACCTGTTTCCGAAGTGGTCATTACCATCTCACACTGCCACCACCAAAGGAGGAGAGTTCCTCTTTCTCCACTTTCAGCACGTGGTATTGTGGATCTTTTTAATTTTAACCATTCTAGTACATAGGGAGTGGCATACCATGATGGTTTTGATTTGCATTTCTCTGAAGACTAGTGATGTTGAGAGCCTTTTATATGTCTATTCTTCATATATATTCATACATATTCATTCATATATATTCTCCTTTATGAATTGTCTCTTCAAATCTTCTACTTATTTTTAAAACTGAGTTGTTTGTTATTATCATCATTTAGTAGGGGAGTTCTTAGAACTCCCGTGGAATGACCTAGAAAAAATTTCTTTGTCGGATACACATATTTTCTCCTAGTCTGTGGCTTAGATTTTTGTTTTATGATCAGTGTTTTCTTGAGAGCAGAAATTCTTAATATTCATAAATTACACTACATATATTTTACACTATGTTAGTTCTTTGAGAGTTCTAAGAAATCTCTGTGTACCTGAAGTCATGAATATTTTTCCTGTTTTTTTCTAGAAGCTTTACAGTTTTAGTTTTTTAGTTTAGTCCCATCATTCATTTCAAATGAATATGTATGTATCACATGAAATATCAGTTGAGATTCATTTTTTCCATGCAAATATCCTGTTGTTACAGCAGCATTTGTTCAAAGACTTTCCTTTCTCTGTTGAATTACCTTGGTGCCTTGTCAAAAGTCAATTGACTTTTTAAAATGTGTATGTTTATTTTTTGTTGTTCTATACAGTTCCATCGATTCATCTACACTTTTTGTCAATACCTTACTACTTTGATTAATGTAGTTTTTTAAAAAGTTAAGTTTTGGAGTCAGTTAGTCTAAGAAATGCAATATTCTTGTTTTCAAAGGTTATATTCTAGGTCCTTTGCATTTCCATATAAATTGTTTAATTAGGTTATCAGTTTCTACAAAAAACAAAAAAACCTGCTTAGAATTTAAATAGGATTGCCTTGGATCTAGACATCAATTTGGAGAGGACCAACGTCTTAACAATACTGAGTCTTTCAATCCATGTGTCCAACCAAATTCAGCAATATATAAGAACAAATTTATTCATTTATCCTTTTGTTTTGTCAATTTTGCTTCATGTATTTTGAAACTCTGTTATAGGAATATACATATTTAGGATCAGTAGATCTTCGTGATGAATTGACCCTTTTATCATTATGAAATAACTTCATCTCTGATGAGTCCTTGTCTTGAAGACTCCTTTCTTTGATATGAATAGCAGACTGGTGTGACTATATTATGCTTACTGGTTTTACTGTATATTTTCCCAATCTTTTATTTTCAACCTGTGTCTTTATATTTAAAGAGTCCCCTTTAAACTGTGTATAGTTGGGTCTTGCTTTTTTCATCTACTCTTCAATCTCTGCTTTTTAACTATATTAGTTCATTTATAGTTGATGTAAATATTGATATGATTTGGCTTAAATCTATCATCTTGTTCTTTGTTTTCTGTTCGTCTACTTTGGTTTGTGGAGTTGTTTTTCTTCTGTCTTCTTTTCAGTTGAGTATTGTTTAGGATTTCATTCTATCTCCTCTATTTATGTTTTTAATTACCTCTTTGTATTATTATATTTGGTGTTTTCTCTAGGGATTATAATATGCATCCTGAACTTTTTATAATCTATCTAGAATTAATATTATACTATTAGATATATAATGCAAGAAACTTAGTCAACACAATTCACTTATCCCCTCCTGTCACTTGTGCTATTAGTTTTACGCATTTTACTTCCTCGTATGTTTTAAATCCCAAAATACATTTTTATTATTTTTGCTTTAGTCAATTAGTTTTTTAAAAAATTAAGAAAAGTAAGACAGATGTTTCTATTTACACATATATTTACAGTTTCCAGTTCTTTCCCTTCCTTCCTTTCAATCAAGATTTCCATTTTATATCATTTCCTTTCAGGATGAAAAGCTTCCTTTGACGGTTCTTGTAATGCAGAGATGCTGACAACATATTTACTCTGTTTTTGATTATCTAAAAATGTCTTTATTTGCTTTCATTTTTTATATTCTTTAAAAAATTGTATTGTGGTAAAATGTATATAACAAAATTTGCATTTTAACCATCTTGAGTATACAGTTTAATGGTATTAATTATATTCACAATCTGCACCCATCACTATCATCTATTTCCAAAACTTTTTCATCACCCCAAAAAACTCTGTAGCTGATGATTATGCAAAATCTTCCCATCTACCCTTATCTTAGCCCCGGTAACCTCTAATCTATTTTCTGTCCCTATGAATTTGCCTATTATAGATATTTCATACAATTGGAACCGTATAATATTTATCCTTTTTATCTGCATTATTTCACTCAGAGTGCTTTCAAGGTTCATCCATGTTGTAGCACATATCAGAATTTCATTCCTTTTTATGGCTGAATAATATCTCATTGTATGTGTATAATCACACTTTGTTTATTCATTCATCTGTTGATAGACATTCTGGTTGTTTCTACATATTGGCTGTTATGAATAATGCTACAATTAATAATGATGTATAAATACCCGTTTGAGTCCCTGTTTTCAATTCTTTGAGGTATATACCTAAGAGTGGAGTTGCTCGATCATAGTCTATGTTTAGCTTTCTTAGGAAAGGCCAAGCTATTTTCCACAGCAGCTGCACCATTTTACATTACCACCAGCAATGTACAACGGTTCTAGCTCTCCACATTCTCACCAACACTTATTATTTATCTTTTTAAAAAAAAAAATTACAGCCATCCTAATAGGTGTGATGTGCTACCTGAGTGTGGTTTTGATTTGTATTTTCCTAATGACTAATGATGTTGAGAATCTTTCATCTGTTTACTGGCCACTTGTATATCTTCTTTGAATATGTCTTTTTGGGCCCTTTGCCTATTTTAAAATTGGATTGTTTGTGTTTTTTTGTGGAGTTGTAGGAGTTTTTAATATATTCCAGATATTAATAACCCTGTCAGATATATGATTTGAAAATATTTTCTCCTGTTCTGTAGGATGTCTTTTCACTTTCTTGATCACGTCCTTTGATACACAAAAGTTTTTTATTTTGATGAAGTACAATTTATCTACTTTTCTTTTGTTGCTCCTTTTTTTGGTGTTATATCTACGACTCCATTGTCAAATTCAAGTTCATAAAGAGCTGCTTCTATGTTTTCTTCTAAGAGTTTTATATTTTAGCTCTTATACTTAGGTCATTGATTCATTTTGAGTTAATTTTTGGATGTTGTGTGAGACAGAGATTCAACTTCATTCTTCTACATATGGTCATTCAGTTGTCTCAGCATCATTTGTTGAAGAGACTATTGTTTCTCTATTGAACGGATTTGGCACCCAGGTTAAAAATCAATTGGCCGTAGATGTGTTGGTGTATTTCTGGACTCTCAATTCTATTCGTTGGTCCATAAGTCTATCCTTATGCCAGTACTACTCTATTTTGATTCCTGAAGCTTTGTAGTAAGTGTTGAAATTGGAAAGGCAAAACATTAGACTTTATTCTTTTATTTTCAAGATTATTTTGGCTGTTCGAGGCCCCTTGCAACTCCTTATGAATTTGACAATCAGCTTTTCCATTTCTGCAAAAAATGTTGTTGGAATTTTCATACAGATTGTGTTGAATCTGCTGTTTTCATTTTTGATATTCAGGATAATTTTCTGAATATAGAATTCTTAATTGTTATTTTTTTTCTTTTAGCACTTTAAAAATATTCGATTATCTTCTACACTTCAATGTCTCAATCAATTTTCTTATTGTTGGTCACCTGTATTTTATTCTTTTGGCTATTTTAAAGCTTGTTTTTGTTCTTCATCTCTAGTTTTTGGCAGTTTGGCTATGGCATGCTTAGGTTTTCTTTGTTTTTATTCTGCTTAGGGTTTGCAGAGATTCTTGGATATGTGGGTTACTCTTTTTGAGCAAATTTGGAAATTTCTTAGCTAATGTTTCTTCACATCTCATCCGCTTCATATACTCTCTCTAGTCCTTCTGGATCTCCCATTACACAGATATTTCACTAATTGTTACTTCCAACAAGTCATTTAGTGTCTGCTGTCTTTTCATTTCAATTTTGTTTTCTCTGTGTGCTTCAGAGTACATGATTTCTATTGTCCTGTTTTAAAATTTACTGATCCTTTCTTCTGTTGGATTCAATCTATTATTAATACCTAACAAAATTTCTTATTTTAGATGTTGTGTTTTTTTATTTCTAGGATTTCCATTGTGCTCTTTTATGCAGTTTCTAAATCTCTCCTAAAATTCTTCATTTCATCGTACACTATAGCCATCTTTTCCTATAGATTCTAGCATATTTATTATAGTTATTTTAAACAGCTTTGCTACTAATTAAAACATCTGGGTCATTTCTGTTGATTGCTTTTTCTCTGTCTTGATTTTTTGGTATGTCTATTAATTGTTTATTGGACATTGTAAAGATTCTGGATTCTGTTATCTCCCTCTGAAGAGTGTTTTGTTTATTCCAGCAGGCAGTCAGTTGCTTGAACTCATAGAGGGTTGACTGTATATATTTTTAGGGGAGAATGTAATTCAGTTTTGCCTTTAGTCTTAGATGAATCCCTTTGTCCTGAAATATAGTCTTCTTCTTAAGGTATAGCCCATCTGGAGCTCCAATGGAGAGCCCAAAATGGCTATTAAGGTCTTTTAATTTGGCAGGACTTTACCTCCAAATGCTATTTAGAAGGACAACAGTTAAAACCTCTCTTCAGCTCTCTCAGCCTTCTTGCTATAATTAGAGTCTTGCCTATACACATATAGTCAAAATTTAGCCAGTTTTGTGTTGATTTCATAGGTAAATTTTGAGGCTCTTCCCTTTTTTTCTGGAATTTTCCTTAAATTCTTTTATTTTTATTTTCACTTTCTTTTAATTTTTTTCAGCTTTATTGAGGTATAATTGACAAAAATTATATATAATTAAGGAGAAAACATGATGTTTTCATGTACATATACATTGTGAAATGATTACCACAATCAAGCCAGTTAACACATCTATTTCCTCATATGGCTAGCTTTTATGTGTGTGTGAGTGTGTAGAATACTTAAGGTCTACTCTCTTAGCAAATTCCAAGTATACAGCATATTATTATTAACTAAAAGCATCATGCTGTACATTAGGTCTCTAGAACTTATTTATCTTATGACTGAAAGTTTGTACCCTTTGACCATCATCTCCCCATTTCCCTCACCTCCTGTCCCCTGGTAATCACCTTCTACTGTTTCTATGACTTCAACTTTTCTAGATTCCACTTATACGTGAGATCATGAAGTATTTGTCTTTCTGCGTCTGGCTTATTTCAGTTAGCATAATGTCCTCTGAGTTCACCCACATTTTCACAAATGGCAGAATTTCCTTCTTTTTAAAGGCTGAATAATATTCTATTCGATGCATATACCACATTTCCTTTATCCATTCATCCATTGGCAGACACTTAGGTTGTTTCCCTATCTTAGCTAATTTGAGTAATGTTGCAATGAACATAAGAGTGCAGATATCTCTTCAGGATAATGATTTTATTTCCTTTGGATATATACTCAGAAGTGAGATTGCTGGATCATACGGTAGTTCTATTTTTAAGTTTTTGAGAGACCTCCATACTGTTTCCATAATGGCTGTACCAATTTACATTCCCACACAACAGTGTATAAGTGTTCTCTTTTCTCCACAACCGGATGACACTGGTTATCTTTGACTTTTTGATAATAGCCGTCCTAACAGTGTGAGGTGATATCTCATTGTGGTTTTGCTTTATGTTTCCCTGATGATTAGTGATGTTGATCACCTTTTCAAATATCTTCTGGCCATTTGTATGTCTTCTGTTGAAAAATGTCTGTTCAGGTCCTTGCCTCATTTTTTAATTGGGTTATTTGTGTGTTTTTTGTTATTGAGTTGTATGGGTTCCTTGTATAATTTGGATATTAACTCCTTATCACATATATGTCTTGCAAATATTTTCTCTCATTTCGGTCTTTTCATTTTGTTGATTGTTTCCTTTGCTGTGCAGAAACTTTTTAGTTTAATGTAGTTCCACTTGTTTATTATTGCTTTTGTTACCTGTGCTTTTGGTGTCATGTCCAAAACATTGTTGCCAAGACCAATGACATGGAACTTTCTCCTATTTCTTCTAGGAGTTTTATGGTTTCTGGTCTTGTATTTGAGTTTTTAATCCATTTTGAGCTAATATTTTTTGTGTAGGGTCTAAGAAAAGGTTTCAATTTTATTCTTTTGCATGTGCAAATCTTGTTTTCCCAGAATCATTTGTTGAAGAGACTATTCTTTCTCCATGTGTTTTCTTGGTCCTTTGTCGAAGACTAGTTGAACAAAAATGCATGGGTTTCTTTCTGGTCGTTTTATTGTATTCCATTGGTCTACAAGTCTGTTTTTATGCTGGTGCCATACTGTTTTGATTTCTCTAGCTTTGTAATATAACTTGAAATCAGGCAGTGTTCTGATTTCAGCTTTATTTTGCCTCCAGCTTAATTTTTCTTGCTCAAGATGGCTATAGCTATCCTGGGTCTTTTCTGTTTCATAGTTTTCCCGCAATTCTAACTACTCTGGCAGTCCCAATCTCCTGCTCTGAGTCCAGGCCAATAAATCTGCAGCTTTGTGCTTGAAATCTAGCCACCCTGCATTTTATGGACTGGCGAATGACCCCAGGAAGAAAGCCCTACAAACATATATATATATCATTCAGCATGGTTCTCTTCTTTTAAGGGTCAAATCTTCAACTTCTGACTGTTTCTTGTTGCTCTGTAATACCTTCATTCAGTTTTTTATAGTTTGTCCCAAGTGTATACGTATTGTTTGCACAAAGGTTGATCTTATACTAGCAACTCTGCCATTACCAGAACCAGGACTCCATCTGAAGAGTTTGTGTTTTTGTTATTGTTTTTCGTTTTTGATGTTAATGGAGGGTCTTCTTAAATAGATGCAGGTCACTATGAGTATTTCAGACCAGGAGTCTTTTGAAACATCTGCCTCTGGTGGTTAAGAATTAAGGCTCTGGAGTAAATCAGGACTAATTTGGAATCTTGATTCTCCCTCTTACTAACCTTGGATAAATTAGTGAGCATTTCTCAGCTTAATTTTCTTATTATAAAATAAAAATGATAATATTACCATTCAAAGGGTTGTCCAGACAACCTTAGTAAAGCATTTCGCCAATGTATCAATGTGTTATTTATAATCCCCTTTCTCCTTTTCATCTACAGTTCAAGTACTCAAGTAGTTCCTCAAATTTCTAGACTTCCGCCCCATAAAATATGGAAAAAAATCCATTTTGTCTGAATAAATATTAAATATTTTAACAGATTTTTTCATTATTTGAAAGTTTTTAACTTTAGCATTGCGTGTTATCGGATATAGATATAGATATAGAGAAACTCTCTACTGGGACCATTCCAATCATCAGCATGCACACATGCTTTAAGTATGTTTCAATACTATAAAAGAATATACATATATATATTTTAAATCCTTCCTAATGACAATTATGGATCCATTTCTCTGCTTTCCTCACAGCAAAATTCCCTGAAAGAATTGTCTATTTTTGCTATCTCCACTTCCTCACCTCCTACTGTCTTTTAACTCACTCCATTGAGGCCTTTGCCCCCACCTTCCGCTGACTGCTCTCCTCAAGGTCTACAGTGACTTCAAGTTGCCATATACAGTGGTCAGTTCTCACCTTACTTGACCTTTCAGTTCTCCCTTCTCCTAGAAACACTCTCTCCCCTTAGACTTCCAGACACCAAACTCTAGTGGTTTTCCTCCTGACTCACGGGATGCTCTTTCTCCCTGTCTTTGATGTCTCCTCATAATCTCTCCAACTTCTAGTTACTAAAGTGGTCCAACACTACTCAGTCCTTAGCTTCTCTTGACATGCTTGCTTCCTAAGCCATCTCAGTTAGTTCTACGACTTTAAATCCCATCTAAATTCTGATGACTCCCAAATTTATAACTATTATATCTATTGTCCAAACTTCTTTCCCAAGCTTCAGACTCTAGTATACAACTGCCTGGTTGCCATGTCCACTTAGATATTTAACAAACGTTTCAAATTTGACATATCCAAAACATAACTATTAATTTCCTGACCACTTCCCACGCTTCTTCCTTGCTGACCCTAAGCTGATCCTCCCTTAGCAATCCACGTCTTAGTAAATGACACCATCAACCTTGGAAATCGTCATTGACTTTTCTCCATATCTCATATGATAAAATCAGTCCATGAGCACATCCTGTTGGCTCTATTCTCAGGAAATGTCTCAAGTCTGATCATTCATCTCCATCTCTACCACTCTAGTCCAAGCCACTGTCATCTCACACCTGAACTACTACAATAATAGCTTCTTAGATAGTGTCCCTATTTCCACATTTGCTCCCCTGAAAAATCTATTTTCCTCACAGCAACCACAAATCAGAGTAAATCAGGTCACATCACTCCCCCTCTTAAAGCCTTCCAAGTGCTTCCAAACACATTTGGAACAAAATCCAAATCATGTCTTTATGACTCCAAATGATCTGGCTCCTCACTAGCTTCCCCAGCTCTTCCTCCCCTGGTCATTCTACTTCAGCCATTCTTACTCTTCTTAAAATGTGTCAAGATTGTTTCCACATTGGATCCTTGCACTTTCTCTCCCTTCCACCTTGAACATTCTTCTCTTGGATCATATTATAATTTGTTTCTTTACTTCCTTCTGAATTCTGCTTAAGTTGGACCTCCTCTGAGATGCCTTTCCAAGACTCTCTATCTAAAGTAGGTCTTCACACAACCAGGTATTGTTACTCTAACCCTTTACCCTGCTTTATTTTTCTTGATAGCACTTACTACTCTCTGAAATTACATTACGCATTTGTCGGTTACTTATGGGCTCCCTCACTAGAACATCAGCTCTTTGAGAAGAGGAGTCAAGTTTTTGCTATATCTCCAGGACCTACAATAAGTACTCAATAAAGATTTGGTGACTGTGCGACTATATTAGATATAGTTTTCCCATTTTTGGTTTAATTACACATTAATCAATTAAGATGAGAAAATAGAATATAAAAGAGCTTTCAAATATCTCCACTTTTGCCAAATAGAGTTTTGTAGCATTTTACATTCTCAACTACTAGACAGTATTGAGAAACATCTTGAAGAACCAACCCGTTTAGGAATAACTATATAAAATTCTTTTTTGTTTTCTGTAGAGAATGCTAATGTCAAGTAAAATTTCCACGAACTTCTCATATGGCTCTTTGCCCTTTGAATGAAAGGATACAGGGTTTTTTGCTTCCTCAGTTCACATTGAACTTCTTGTTTTCAGAAATGCTGAATTCATCTTGAAGTCTGCTCACTGAGCATTACTAGATTAACTGCCTAACCAGTAGATTGATTACAAGACTTCTAGATTTTACTAAAGAGGTCTTATCCAGTCCACTCAGCATGAAAGCTTCCCTTAGGAATCTGTCATCAGTTTATCTAAATCTGCATAATTATATGGTCTCTTCATAAGGCACATATTTTACTTCATTTACATAGTTTGAATTTAATTTATAATTTAAAAACTTTCTGAGGGTGTGAATTACTTTTTGCCTATGTGCTTGTTAATATACACATCAGTATTAGTTAATATTGGAAAGGTAAGCAATAGAGTTTTTATAATAGTGTGATATTGTTCTAAATATAAGTGCCTAATTCACTATAACTTTTGGTGTAATAATATTCTTATCTAAGTAAACTATAGAGTAATATGGATGGGTAATTGGACTTATAAAGTATCCTTCTGGCTTTAGAGTCAAAAAGCCCTTAGATCAGATCCTGCTTCTCCCTATTCCTCTCTATCATTGACATTTTGTCTGTATCTAGCATATTAACTCTGTTCATAGTTTTTAAATACAAAGGGATATTTTCCCAACTATAAAAGTAGTGGTCCTTATAGAAAATTTTAGAAAAATTAACAAAGGTTGAAGAATATATTAAATCTTCGACTCACAAATAACTAGAATTAGCCACTGTTTATTCAGTTATCAACCAATACATCTTTACGTTGGTGTTAAAATAATTTTATGTCCTGAATTTTTACTAACATTATATCATATTCTTTTCCCATGTTAGTGAAAAGAAGTTCTGTAAACACTTTTAAAGGTTACGTGATATCCTATGGCATGTATATACCATAATACACCGGTATTGTCCCCTAATGTTTGACACTTTGTTGAGACTAATGTTTGACACATGATTATGTGTAGCAATGATATCTCATTGTATACTATTTTGATTTATATATCTATAAACATATTTTTATTTTATTATTTATTTATTTTTCTTTATAAATAGTAGTGGTCTTTGCCCATTACAAACTTTTTTTCTTATGGACTTTAGAAGAGCTCTTTTTATCAAAGATATTAGACCTTTCACTCTTTTTCTACAAATAAATTTTCTGACAATTTTTAGAATGCATATAGTATTACTCCCTTTAGTAAAATAGAACACTATATATCAGTGGGCATAGTTGTTACCGGAAGAATAAAATTAGTCTTTTTACCACTCTTAAGTGGAAAATTCTTAATTAAAAATTTAACTGAGTTAGTATAAGCCAGATTAACTTTAAATTGTTTAGCTAAGGGTACAATCTTTAAAAGGGACGTTTCTCTTCAATGAATCCCTTTCTTTTAACACGTAGGTATGAAGGAACCCAATTTAAAAGAGATTGAGAATGAGGGGGTGGAGAACAAAAGAAAGCAATTAACTCTATTTCTAGTCTGTGAAATACTAACTCCAAAGTGAAACACACACCTCACAAGTTTTGAGGCAGCTAAGACTGTATTTCTATTTCTCCCAAATGGTTCACACAATACAGTCGTTGAGAATTAGTATTTTACGTTGAATATGTGTGTGCCTCTGTGTGTGTGTGTGTGTGAGTGTGTGTGTGCATGCATGTGCGTGCGTTGGCTAAATACTTACTATACACTCATGAGAATAAACAGGTGTCTGAGTCACATGGTAAGGAAAATCTTGAAGGGGGCTAAATTTGGGTGCCCACCTATTCTCCTTCCACCTGGCTTGTTGTCTGGGACTTTGTGTGTCAACAGTTATCACTGATTGTCCTGCTAAGGCCTCCTTGGAATAACTCAATTATAAGACCATCTTTGTGATAACAGGTTGTGTTTTCTTAAAAACAAAAAAATTCCATGGTGGAGGTTGGAAGCTATTTTCAAGAGAGCTAAAATAGGCTAAGGGGGACTGAGTCTTGCCCATGGATTGGATGGAGTCCCTCTGAAGGTTTCAACTCATTGGGTTTTGTTTTTCCCAACACTTGGGGAAGTCATATTTAACATGCAGCATCCTGCCTCCCCCTTACTTCCCCACTGTAGTAAAATCCACAACCCTTGTGGTGGTACTGTGGAGGACAAGGAGCTAGGGTAGTGAAGGGAAATGCAGCCTGCTCCACGTTAGCCCTTTTGTGGCTTTCGTATGGAGAGCAAATAGCATCCTGTTGAAAGATATCTAAGAGCTCCAGAGGGTGATCTGTTGCAACATGAATGTGGTCCAAAGAGGAGCACAGACGTTGAGATATTCTGCTGACTAGATATTTCTCTACGGAAACCTTGACTACGGAAAATCTTCTCTTCCTCTACATATGCTGGTGAGAGGTCACCCTTTAGAGATGGGAGAGGTGGCCAGGGCTGGTGGAGATACTTGGGGTATACATGTTTATATGTGCATAGAAAAAGCCTTTGTATTTGCAGACAACTGTTACCAAACACAGTGAGAAGTAGGTTGTGCTGGGGGAGGGGAAGTCACTTTCACCTTTCCATGTAAATCCTGTGTATGGCTTGTACTTTTTTTTCCTTTACAATAAGCATTTATTACTTTGGCAATGCAGAAGTACATAGTAAATTAAAAAAATATTTCCCCAGCTGTTGTCTTCTTTTTAAACTTGCTTTTTATTTACAGAAGCCTTTTATGTGGTATTTTTATTTTTCTTTGTGAATTCTTGCACTGCGTTTAAGTTTTCCCTATCCACTGATCAGGTTATGCATGTATATTTATGTTTATGTGGCCAGCTTTCTACCCAATGGAGAGTAAAAATTGCAGTAAAATACCATCTGGGGTCTGTCAAATAAGGTATTTAAAAGGCCTATTAGCAAAGCAGGATAACATGAGAAAGATTTTAAGAAATGGACAGTTGTGATTATAATTGATGGGTTTTGGTTGTGTTCCAGTGACTGTGGGGCCCCAGAGTCCTGTGTGGAGCCAGTACTCCCCAGCGGAAGGCATTGTTTTAAGGGCAGGCTCAGAAAGGCCTTTGCCACACAAATCAGGACCCTCCTTGGGAACAGTTGTCTCACTTGCTCAAGCTGCACTTAGAAAATTGGAAACTTGGGGCACCAAAATCTCGTGGTAGTTTCTTCTTAGTCTACCACCAACTCAAACTGTTCATTATCTAGAGCAGAAATCAGAGTAAAGGAGGCAGCAGAATGCAGAAGTCAGCATCGGAACATGAGAAAAACAGCTCTCTTCCTACTATACATTCTGCAGAGTGACCTCCTGTTTCTCCAAACTTATGTCTCGTTGCAAAATTTATGAGACTTCCCCGATCTGGGGTCAAACATTTTCCTGCTACTGTTATAACCCTTCCTATGCTGCCTCTCTTGCCTTTCATCTTCCTTTCCCATAGTTTCCTTGCCATTTTTCTTAAATTTGGTATTCTCTTTTTCCTTTCCCCTCCGACCTTCTATCCTCGAGTTATTCTTCCCTTTCCGATTTTCTCTCCATGTTCGATTTTTATTCAGCTTCTTACCCACAAAGTCCCCACTGCCATCATCCTCACTCTTTTTACATAAATTTCCTCTTCTAATACTCAATTTTATTCTCAGTCTTTAGATTGTTGTTGTTAAAATCAAATCTCCCTGGTCATTGTTGGACTGCAGGTTTGCCTATGTCAGGCACTTTTTACCATCAAATGAAAGCATGTCTAATCATCTGTTAACAAAAAAGCAATTTCAAGACCCACTCCCATAAGCAGAGCAGAATTTCTTCCAATATCATCATAAAGATCTGATGTTTATTTAGAATTATGAAAGCTTTCGATTTTGAGAGGTAGGCCTAAGGATCTCATGGGAATCGACAGCCTCAGCAGATGATTAGTTTTCTTCTGCTTGATGACATACAAAGTAGAATTGTGTTTGATATTTATTGAATTTATATAGTTTGTGCTTAAAATGTACAGATTAAGACTTCACTAATTAATCAAAACAGTCCTTGGTTAAAAAAGTGAAATTTTTTCTTTACTGATTTCATTATTTGACCAGTTTTCCCATGCAAGCTACTCTAGTTTCTGTGTGCATATACATCCAAGTCCACTCAGTTCCTACCCTCTTTGTCTTACCTACATTGTGTCTGTACATTGTCTCTAATGGATTTTTTTTTTTTTTTTTTTGGAACATTAGCCCTGGGCTAACATCTGCCACCAATCCTCCTCTTTTTGCTGAGGAGGACTGGCCCTGAGCTAACATCCATGCACATCTTCCTCTACTTTATATGTAGGACGCCTACCACAGCATGGCTTGCCAAGCGGTGCCATGTCTGCACCCGGGATCCGAAGCGGCCAACCCTGGGCCACCAAAGCGGAATGTGCGAATTTAACTGCTGCGCCACCGGGCTGGCCCTTCTAATGGATTTCTGCTCCTCATCACATGGTGTTCCTTTTACTCTAAAGAAAGCAGTGATAGGATTTATAAGGAAGGAGCCCTCTATTTCCATCTATCCTCCCTTCCTCAAGACACCATTTTGTCTTATTTTACCCATGAAACCCTACCTTGTTGCTCCTCCCTTTAAAACCAGTCTTAGCATCTTGATGTGACCAAAAGTTCACATTGTCACTGAGAAAAATCCTGTGTCAGGATAATATTGAGATGCTAATCTAACTTTTTTTTATGCTTATTTTCCTCTTCTGCTTCCCTCTCTTCAATGTGATAACACACTCCATACTTCTCTGGCCTAGAGGAGGTTTTGACTGGCAGTTTCTTTCCTACTTCTTAAACTAGATCTCATACCAGAGACCTCAGAGTTAAATTTGACGGACAGATATGTTTTATTGGGTTCCTATGGATTTTTTAAAAACTTGAGCCAAGATTGAATAATTTGACACATTTCACAGAGAAATCTGACTTCTCTTGAAAATTAGAAGATCTAGCCCCATTGGGCTGCTGTTTTCATGTGACCACTGTCAGCCAGAGCTGTGTGGAGGCCGCAGCCTTAGGTGGGACTCACACTGTCCACTTCTCCATAGTTCCCACCACTATCCTTTCCCTGACCTGGAAAGCTTCACTCACGTGTGTCACTTATCTTGCTCCTGTTGGCATTGCTTAACTCCTGATTCAAACCTGTTAAGGAGATACACTGGGTGCCCCTGACAAAGACACCCTAAGAAGAGATAATTTACATTCACAGGCAGAGACTGTTACAAAGAAACATTATGTATTCAACAAATGTTCAACAAGTAAGCACCTATTATGTGCCAGTCAGTTTTTGGTGTTTTTTAAAAAACAATTAACAAGATAGAAATGTTTCCTGCTCTTACGAAGTTTATATTCTAGTAGAGGGTGGCAATAGACAAGTAAACACATTACCAAGATAATTTCGAGGGATGAGAAGTATATGAAGTGATAGTTTATATTTCATAATTTCATATAATGGTAAGTATAAGAAAGAAACAAAGCAACGTAATGGGACAGAGTGCAGCAGTGGGAGAGGATGGCTGGATGGTGGGGCAGGGGATTAACACAGATCAGACATTAAGGGAAGGGATGTGAGTGAGGACGAACTGGGAGCCGAATATGACATCTGAGGTAACACCAGCTTTCTGAAGAGCTTGGAAAAGAATATTCTAAGCAGAGGAAAGAGCTAGTACAGAAACCTTGAGGTGGGCGTGAGTTTGACATATTCAAGGATTTTAAGGCTAGTGTGGGCGGGGCTTAGACATCAAAGGGTGATATATAGGAGAAGTTGGAAAGGTGGGTGGACACCAGATCTTATAAAGCCTTGGGGTCCACAGTGAGGAATTTGGATCTGATTCTAATTACACTGGGAAATTATTGAAGACTATTAAGCATGTGAGTAGCATAATCTGACTTTATTTTAAGGAATGATGCCCTACAGTTTGCAGCTGTTGCTGATTTTTTTAACCTTTTTCAATTGTGAAACATAAGACGTATAGAAACAAATATATAAAATACGTGTAAAGAGTTTAGTAAATAATAATAAAGCAAAGATCATGTATCCACCACCCAGTCAAGAAATAGAACATCACCAGCTCCCAGAAGCACTGCCAGCATGTGGTCCTTGCAGAGCACAGTGCTTCTCTACCCCAAGGGTCACCACCATCCTGACAGTTAGTGTTCACTTCCTTGATCTTCTTTATCGCTTTACCTCTTAGCGATGTAACGCTATGCAATATAGTTTAATGATGCCTGTTATTAAATATTGTATGAATATCACTTGACTTCTGCATCGACATGGTCAATAGAAATTTCCTCACAGAATTTCTCTTTCCCAACACAAAATGAGAAAAATAGTTTTAAAAATAGTAATTTGTTTTAACCATAACAATCAAATAAGGGCATAGCCTAATGTAATACATTTCGGAAAATGACAACCAGAGGAAAGAAAGACAACATTTTTGAGCAAAATACAGAAGCAGAGTAAGTCTCGGTTTCTAATCTCACTAATACCCCCAGAAGCCTTTCAGTGAGTAGAGAAAATTCTCAGAATACTTGCTAATACCTCCAAAGATGTAGAGAAATAAATAGAGTTGAATATCTTTATCTTTTTCCTCTTTTGTTTAAGAAAAAGCGGAAATGGCTTCTGGGGATAAATAGGTGAAATGGGGAAAGGAACAGTTGGCAACTAAGAGCTTCCTGGCTCTTCCGCAGTCCCAGAGGATGGAGGTGGCTAATACAAGCTGTGTTCGCTCCATTCCCCTGGCCAGCGATATGTTTAAGCACAGGCATTTGATATCACTCTGACCAATAAGATGCAAAGGAAGGAATTTAGGAGGAATGATTTACACAAGAGATAGAAGAGCCAAGAAGCCATATAGGATGGTGAGACATCCCAGAAGTTAACAACAGCAGAAAGTTACTATCTTCTCTATGCTAGAGGGATGAAGTGAGGAAGCGACACTATCATAGCCGGAAGCCGGGGACTTCTGGCAGAAACTGGAATGTGGAGGGCCTGTCCATTGGGAAGCTGGAGGTACAACCATTCCCGAGGCTCACTCACAGGGAATGGGGAAATACCCTGGCTTCTCTCTTTTTCCTGCCCTCTAATCTGCTGCCAGTGCCTCTGAAGTAAGTCCAGATGACAGCTAGCAGCCAGGGGACCCTGGAAAGTACAGGCTGCAGGCCTAAGTGCCTCTGTGATACAAAACAAAGCAAGGGAGAGGTAAGGCTTGGATTTGAGGGTGAACAGATCAAGGCTTGGCATAAGGAGGATGAGGAAAAGAAAGGAATCAAGGATGACTTCTATGTTTTTAGCTTCCAAATGTGAGGAAGTGCTGTTTTCTGAGATGGGAACATGGAAGAAGAAGCAGTTTGAGGAACTAAACTCAGAAACCTTGATTCATGTGTGTGAAGTTTGAGACGTCTGTCAAATATCTGGGTGAAGCTATCAAGTGGGTTTAGCCTGTTCAGTCACACCAGAGGATTCCCCAAGACTTGGGAGAGAGGAAAGAGAAAGGGGGTCAAAGAAGAGAAAGAGAGGGAGGCAGGAGAAAGAGGGAAAAGGAGAGAGGGAGAGAGCCCACGTGAGAGAGATTATGCGTCCTCGGGCAGGATGACCTAAGGCCTGTTTTCTAGCAGTGCTACAGGGAACGTGCTAGAGGAAAACAGGAGCACAGGCAGCTTAACAAAATATTTTATTTCCCAGAACTGAGGCACAGAATCAGGAAAAACTGAAGGGACCATACTGTAAAGGATGGCAGATTCTTGGCATTGCTTGAGTGGACAAATGACCAGGCACCAAATAGTCCCCTCTCCCCACATGCCCTCTGCACATGGGAGCACTCCACAAACCTGAGATCATTGGGTTTGGAGGGAACGCACACAGAAACAACTAAGGTTAAGATGTTTGCCACCCAAAATGTATGGCGATTCAGAGACAGAAATTTAGTTGCATCAGAATTCACTTCTTTTCCCCATAAGACAATTTGTGGAATATAAAATCCCCCACAATGAAATTTCCAAAGACTGATTTATTCAGTGCAGCTTAACCCACTTAGTGGAACTTTAATAACATGGTCCAGAATGTGACCCCCCCTTAAAATCTCCCCCTAGTGTGAGATCCAGAAAAGAACAAGCCATTGTGGCCATTCAGCCTAAGCCAATGAATCAAATAGACAAGCAGGCAAGAACATCTCCCAAAGACATATATTTTTTCTTGGAAACAGTGTAACCTAGTTCCATATATGTATTAAGAAACATTTTCCCTACATGCAACAGAAGCTGTGCAGACCCCTGCCTACAAAAGGAGCAGCCCCTTATATTAGGAACAAAGGTGTTAGTTGAACCCACTTGCCAGTCATTTTGTTCACGCTCTGGTTTCTAGGCTGTGCCTAGGGATAAATCTGAAAAAAGAAGTATGTCTGTTTCAAATCCATCTACCTATCAAAGAGCCGGTAGAAACCGTGAAATTACCAGTTTTCACCACTTTAGGCCAAATAACATTTCTAGGTAGGGCATATTTATACCCTGTGAGTTGAAAGGAAAGTATGCATTTACAAGGCCTGTATATGCAACATCCTCAGGGGTTAGTTAGGAAGAATTCTGTTCTTCCAGTTATATGTGTATGCACAGGATTTTCCCAGCTCTCACAGGGTTAATGGCAAAATGGAGAAGAAGAAAAAGGAGAAGAGGAAGAAGAAAGAGGGGGAGGAAGAGGAGGACAGGAAGTGGAAATAGTTAAACATCATTGGGGTTTAACCGCCCCACGGAAAAACAGTGAAAATGGAATTTTGGAAAGCTAAAGTTACCAACATTTCACAATCTAGTCTCCCTGGATCTACAACGTAGGCATGCTGACTCCCAGTCTGCGACGATTTTACTTTCAACATAAAAATTGTTTCAGCAGTGTCATCTTTAATAATCCAAACCATAGAGAAGGATCTAATATGAATTTTTATTGGACAACAAAAGACACTAACCATGTCTTTCATCTTTTTTACTATAGTAAAAAAATACTCTTAAAAGTGCAAAATCTCATCTTCTCTTCATTTTGCTTAGCAGGGAACTCGAGCTGTGATTATATGCAGATATGTGTCGTAACATTAAAATGCTGGTGAGTCAGCACAGCTTAGGGGCACATTTTTATATGCTGAAGTGATTAAATGAGCTCCAAATCATGCTTGCTATCTAAAACAGTGAGTGTAGGAATGAAGAGCTGTACACATAAAATAAATCATAATAGCTATTAGGATTGCGATAGCACTTTGTTCCCAAATATTCTGGCCATGTGTGCAGAGAACATAATCAGCTATTTGAAATTTTAAGGTTTAATGAGCTAAGTTAAGGCAAACTGTTGATTCTGAACTGCTACAGCAGAACGAGTCAATCCATATGTTCTCTGTCACTGGGATATGAGCGTGTAAACAGACTTGTTTACAAGGGGGGAAGCTCACAGATGACGGATAAGAGAATTTTGGCAGCGACTCATTATCATAATTGGCAACCACTGGGGAAAATATTGACAATGGTAAGTTTTCAACTCCTGGAGAGAGTAACTCCGAGTCTGTCTCATACTGCAACTGTGGTTGAGCAGTGGAGGAAGCTTCCTGGACCTTGTTGGTTCTAAATGGGGCCTTTATGAATGGGAAAAGGGTAATAAATGGAAGCAAAATTTTCTAGGAACATGTCCAAAGTAAATGACTCTAGATGTGCATGGTTTTCTCATTTCTTGCTGTATATTTCTTTTTCTGAGCAGAGATTGTGTGTGTGAATGTTGATGATAATGAATATTCATGCACCAGGGGAGAAAAGTGTTCTATTAACCCGGAGCTATGAAGCTTATCTATCAAAATCCCACATGAGGACTCTGCCATCTGTCTTGATTTTCCCTGAATCACGACACTTCACGCAATGTGGAGGGCTTGCTCAGAAAGCTGCGTGTGACAAGAAGGCAAACAGCAGTGGCAGCTCGCAGAGTTTAAATTCCTAAGTCATGAGTGCCAGCACAGGGTTCATTGTACAATTGCTCTGGAGACAAGTGGGAGATGACAGGATGCCCAAAATAGCATGCTTCTTACCTAGGTATTTGTGTCAAAATCCTGCTGGAGAACTGCCTGTTTTGTTTCAGTGGAACACTTGCTAAAATTTAGTTATCAGAGGCCCAAGTTATTGTGATGGGACCACTGTATCTGTCTCTTATGATTGAGTTATCACTTTGGACTGGCAATTTATATACTAAGGGAAAAAACTTTCTCCCTTTATCCACAAACATTGAGCATTTGCTCTGTGCCAAGCACCATACAAGTCATAGGAAATATAACAATGCATAAGATGTTATAGGCCCTGTTCCCAATTTAGTAGAAAAGAAATACGTATGAACAGATAAGCTACAATGCAGTGAAGTTTGTGCTACAAATGGGAACAAAGTGTTTTGCTGGTCTCCTAAAGAGACTGATGAACTTTAGCTGGGGCAGCTGTGAAAGACTTTACCAAAGAGCTGACATTTGAACTGGGTTTGAAGAGTCAGTACCAGCTTTCTAGATAGTAAGGTCAAAGGGAAGGCATTCCAGCCAGGTTCCAAATCACATAGACCTGAAAAGTCATAAATACTCTGGGAAGAGAAAAATGTTCTGTGATTAACCTGCCAGGTGGCAGGGGGAGGTGAGAACGGAGGAAGGAAAGAGGTTTGGAATGGAGTGTCAGAAAAGGAGGACCAAGAAGAAAGCTGGGACTAAACTGTAAAGTCTTGTATGTCAGGTTACAATGCTGGATTATTTCCCCTCATGGGTAGCAGGAAGACAATAAGTATTTTTAAGGATGAAAGAAACACGATTAGGTTCATATTCTAGGACACAAATTCAGACTATAATGCAGAAAATGAAACAGAGAGAAGAAATTCTGAGGGCACGGAGACTTTGAGGGCTGAAACTAAGCAAATGGCAATGAGGATAGAGAAACCACCAAACCTGAGAAAGAATTGGCGCAGGTAGTTGCAGAACAGTGTACTTGCAGGAAGAGACATATTTGGGAAGCACACTACTGAAAACCCAGCTAGGGATACTGAGCACCAGTAAAGGAAAAGATTTTACCTTTCACCATGTCAGGGATGCACTCTTCTGCCTTTACAGACCTGGTGTCTCCCAAGTTTATATTCTAAATTCAGTTTCATAGTGTCTGAGCTTCTCCAGTTTGTGGCATGCATTTTATGAGTCCAATTAAGTTAGGAGAAATAATCACCTTCAAGTAAAGATGAAGTGATGCTCTTCCTGTGAGACCAAAAAATATTCTCATATGACTACATTCTCAGTCTCAGGTACAAGCTGAGTAAATGAGAAGGAAAGATTTACAGAGCTGAGTTAAGAGAGGATCATGGGTGGATGCAAGAGCAGCTAAGATCCAGTGCACAGTAGGAGGGATGAAGACACCTGCCCCTTAGTTAATGTGTAATAATTGCTTGTTAAATAAATTTAATGACTGCTCTTACCATTGAATAAATGCTACGGTTGGAGCAGATGGACGATGGGGGAAATCTCAGAGGAATTGTTTTTTACAAAAGGAACCTACTGGCTATGTTTACTTAGCTTTGCCAGAGGTTTTCTCAGTTTCATATCAGGAAATGTCTGTGTTAGTCATCTTCCCAACAGATGCTGAATTGCTAATGAGCATAATCCCTCCATAGCACCCACCACAATGCTGAGCAATTATGGACCTTGAAATTAGACCTTGATATGAATCTCGCATTTGTCACTTACTAGTGTGTGTCTTTGGAAAACTTTCTTAAACTCTCTGAGTCTCAGCTTCTTCTTTATGGACTTGCTGTGGTAAATGAATATAAAGCATCTAGCATAACGCCTTACATGTAAAGACAACAAATTGTCAACATCTCCCATTCATGGAGATTTCAATGCCTGTCTCATAAGATTTTAAGAGTTTGTTGAGAAAATGTATTTATGTCCATAGCACTACATAATTTGAAGAAGTGGATTTTTTTTCACCCACAAGTTTGAGCTCCTGAGTATAAAGATGTATCTTACATAATGTTTGCCTCCACCATCATGCTGAGGGCGATGAGTTGAATTAAATTTAGAAATTGCAGAGAGTTCACTTCAAAGCATCAACATATTTTAACCACATTATTTTTAGACCTTTCTATGTTATCTTATGCATACAGCTCTACTGGGAAGCTATCTGAGAAACATGTTATTAGTGGTACACTTAGTACTGAAGTATGCCACGATTGATGGAATCTTAATGCAAGTTTAAGCCAAGTGAAGATTGTGAAAGTAACTATTGTGAATACAGATGTCCAACAATCTCTATGGTCAGATATGCACCATCCCAAGGCATTTTCCTTCTGTTACATCCAACTAGTAATTTATAACTTTACTTCTCCATGAGTATAGACATCAGTGGCGGTAGGTTAGAATGACCTGGAGTAACAATCAACCCCAGAAGTTCAGTGGCTTAAAACAACAAAGATTTATTCCTTGCTCAAGTTTCGTATCCATTTGGGAACCACGGGTTTAAGATGGAAGGATTCAGTTCATTCTAGTCACCAGGACCCAGCTTGATGGAAAAACCATTATCTTTATCTTAAAATTATCAATCACCACACAGAGGGTAAGACAAAGATCTGGAGGGTTTCACTGTGAAAATAAATGTTCTAACCCAGAAGTGACACATATCATTTTATTCATAACTCATTGGGCAAAATTCTTCTCATGAGTCCCTTCCTAGCAATGAAGGAGCATGGAAGTGTAAGCCTACCATATGCCCAGAACAGGGGAGAAACAGGAATATTTCACAAATAGCACTAATGACTACCACTATCCTTGAGCCTGAAATAGGATTAATTGCCTTGGAATAATGAGCAACTAAATTTGGTCACTTATGAGAATATCTTTCTTAAATTAGTTTTCATGATTCTGTATGTTCCCTAAACTTACTAAATAAAAAGATGTTTGAAAGACTTTGAATGTAAGACAGAGAGAAATGAGGCCCATCTGAGACAAGCAGACTGGTAATTATTTAGCCACACTCTCCCAATGCTCCATTAATGGTAAAATATTGCAGAGAACTGACAACATCTTCCCAAGGACTAATTCTGCAGGTAACAAGTCTAGAAATAAAATACTGTCTGTTGTGCTTTCACTGAATATGATGCATAAAGAAAATCTTTCTGATTACTTTCAATATTTCCATTATCACCAACTCCTACTTATCAATAGTTTCCACAGCTTTTCATATTCCTGAATGTTAAACCTAGAATACTGTCTCTTCTAAGCAGATCCTCTTAGAACTACCAAACAGCCACAGTTAAACAAACAGAACACATGTTCGTCCCAGAAATATGAGAGAATGAGCAGTAATGTAGATGCAACCTGGTATTCATTAGGAAGAGGAAGGCTGTGTTTATAACAACTACTGGAAAATGAGGGAATGTTGAAGCTGAGACTGGTGTTTGCAGCTCGGTTATGTAAAGACAGCTAAGCTAGTTTATATTTCCCTATTTCTCTCCATTCCTTGTTAGAAACAGAATATTTGCAATTGGAATGACTATTAGCTACAGTCACTTTAGAGTTTTGTGAAATCCTGCTGAAACAGCGATTTGTAGAATCGATGGTCCTGGGAACATTCTCAATGTAGTACCAAGTTGGAGGATGGGCCCACCTCAGCTGCCCAATATCTATATTCTCTTCAGTAGTTCAGTCCAAATGGGAGTGTGTCCAGTGAAGACATATCAGATCATTGTCATTACAGTGTACTTGATTACTGGGTAGCTGGTGATTTTCTTGTAAGATAATTTGATACCACTGACATGTTATACTTGTACGAGAACATCTTTCCCAGAGGGCCTTAGACCATTATTGCCTTAAAAGAATTATGATAATGTTTTCATTACTTTTATTATTTTACTGATTTAGTAAAGTGACCAAATCTGGTATACACTTTTGGAGATATGTGTGCGAAGATTTGTAAATGGAATGCCTTAAAGGAATGCCTTGCAATTCCATTGTTCTTTGAGAGGAAAAAAAGTTCAGTGTTGCCATCGTGGTGTTTGTTAATTTTTAAAAAACTCCATGTCTGTTACATAGACATTACTGTTTATTTTTCATGCCTACATACCACATGATTTGGTGGGTGTAAAGCAAATATAAATTGGGAGAAGGTGAAGAATATGTGATCATGGATACAGAGAGAATAGATTAAAATGTGCCCCTAAATAATATATAATATGGTTTTTGAAGTATCAGATATTCAGGAATATTTTTAACACCTTTTGCTTTAAAAAAATGTGCCTTGATTCGGTCACTTGACTTTAAAGCATTCCTCTTATTTTATTGTTATTTTTAATGTGTATTCTGACCCCAAACTGTGTATTATGATGAGGTCTATCAGCTGTAGTCATAACATGTGTTTTGTTCAATAACAGAGACCAAAGAATTAAATAAATATGGTTCAGCTGCTATAGTTGCATGATTAAAAATTGTTTTAATCACATCAAATTTCTATGGCCCAAATGGTTGAGGCCTGCTATTTGTTTCCTATTTCAGCTTGGAGTAAATTTGCACTTTTAATCATATGGGTCATTTAGGGACTTTGTTCTTTTATACTTTGCTTTATTAATAAAAGAATTTCTAGAAAAATTAATTGTTTTAAGTGTCAAAGATTTTATTCCACTAAATTAATTTGTGAGGGAATCAGTAAGATGTTATGACTGATTCGAAGGAGAATTCAAAGAGTAGACACGTATCCAGGCAGTCAAAAATGCTGAAATGAATAAACTAATGTAAAATTGGTCAACAGCCAGAGGTGAGCATCAACAGGCAATCATCCCATTAGAAAATCACATTCAATATTATGTTTTTTTTCAATTTACAGATTATTTTCTCATAGTAAATATTTCCTTATTTTTTGAATAAGCAATTAAAAAATTCTGAATTAGTACATATCTGCAAATTTATGAATGACAATTTCAATGGAAAACAAACTTTATAAATACAACAAACCAGGCAATGTAAATGTCTCTTTAAAGATTAAAGTTCAAATGCATAAGGAAATGCCAGTTCCTTTTCTCTTCATTTCCTAGGGGAATGTAGATGCTTTCATGCAAAAGTTAGTCCCTAGGGACTCTTGAGGCACCAACTACCATGACAGTATAGTGGTTACAGTGTCACTTCACTCAGATGCTCTCAGACACCTTTTACGGATTCTGGGTATCCACCTCCCAGTTTCTGCATGCTTTACTCCTAAGGGCTGCCACATGCAGCCTTCTTCAGAGTTTATATATCCCTTGGGCTACCGGGATCCCTTGCCCACCTTCCCTGAGAACAGAACATGCCCAGCAGCCGGCCTGTAGCCAATGACTGCTGGGTGCGGGAATATGAAAGTTCAGCTCTTTTGCTTTAAAATGACCAAATAGCTCTGGCCACTGAAAGATGAGAGGAGTGATGAGACACAACGCCAGGCATGGTAGGGCAGATGTGAGTGGATATGGACAGGGATTGACTCAGAAGAGAGGGAAATATCTAGCAAGGTACACAGTTTTACAGTTTTACCTCCCCCTCCCAAATGGCTATCTGTATGATTCATTAAAAATAAAGTATCAAGCTGGAGCTATGTGTTTTTCAGAAACTGAATAGTTGGACGTATTTTTAAGCTCCTGGAGAGTCAGGCAAGCTGAGGATGTACAGTTTTCAGAATATTCAAAAGATCAACTGCCCGAAGATAGGACTGAAGAAAAGGATTGTTAAGAAGGTCAGAACTAGTGGGATAATCAACATCAACATGTATACACACATACACACACACAACACACATATCCACATTGAGAATGGTTAGGTATTAAGGGTGAGGTGAGCCAAAAGCTCTGAAATTTAAAAAGATGTGGTAGTCAAGTCAATAGCACTATGAAATGAACCTGATTTTGAAGCTAGGTCATCCTTATGTGCTTGACTACCATAACAGGAGAGGTGGGCAGAGCTGTCCCATCAACCTTGAGTTCAACTCCTGAGGTGATGCCTCAACAAGATGCTGCACAATCTCTCACCTTTCAACTAACGAAGATGTGAATGACCGTTCAATTGCCGGAGATGTGGAGGAAGCTCTGCAGAGCCGGGACTGCTATGGAGTTTCAATATTTGTTGAAACTTCAATTACAATTGTGTGCCACAGAGCAGTATGTAGGAACTAGTACAATATACTGCTTGTGAGTTGATTTGTATGACTATAGTTTATCTAAATATATTATTTATATTTATGGATTTAATTTTTTTCCTCAGCAAGCACTTTAGCCCCCAAGTATCATAAAGACCAAATAGTTACTGACGATAATTATATTACTTGTGATAATCAACTCATTCTTGTTAAAATAGTCTCATACTTGTAGCGGGCCCATGAACAAAGATACCAAGATAGGCAGTGTTTAGAAACTAGTATGCTTTTCTAGATTGAAAGTACATGTATGAGGGGTAAATATGATTAAGTCTAAGGTGTGTAAAGTTCAAATGAACAAGAGAAAACAAATAAAAACAGGCCACACAGAGAGACAAAGTGAAAAAAGGGAACAGAAGGAAGGAAATATGCTCAAGAAAGTAATTACCGTTGTTAGAGTGATGGTAACTGATAGAAAAATAAGAAATTTTGACCCATTATATGTAAGATTGAAGTCATATATAATTGTCATAAAGAAAACAACTCCAAGAAGCTTACTAAGACGTGTTAAAAATAGGAATAGGCTATTTCTGCACATATAAATTGGTTCCGAATAAGTCAATAACTGGTATTTACTAAATCAATTTTTTAAATGAATGGATTGGAATAAATTTGGTAATAACCTAGCTTCTGTATAAAACAGAAGTAAAAAGCATATATGAGCAGATTTGACTGGAGGATATTCTACTTTGCACCATGTTGAAACCCAGTTAAATAAGCAAAAAAATAATAATTTACTAAGTCAGGTAAATATAAAATAAACTGGCAAATAGAACAAATACATTTCAAATATGCAACTCATTACTGAGGAAATTTATAATCCAAGGAGAAAGTATTAAGACAAATTTTGAGGCTGCCAGGTTGATTTCAAAGAAATGTAATGTCAGAGTTTATATCTTTTAGCCATTCCATTAAAAATGAACAATATAATTTAAATGAAGAAATTAGTACTTTATGATCTATGCTTGGTTTTATATTTTGATAGGGCTTTCATCTTATTAGTTTTTCATGGCATATATTTCTATGGAAGAGTCACAAAAATTGAGACTTCCTGGGTAGAAGACAAAAGATAATAATCCTTGAGAGTTTTGTTGTGACTCACATCCTGCAGTCTGAAAATGTTTTTATAGGATTATAATATTCACCTGTAAAGTACACCAACTGTACTGCACATGACATCGATATTACCAAAGGAGATTTGGGACAAGCCACAAATCTCAATTTTTGTAAGACACGTCAACCAACTCTCCAGTTGTGAGCTTTCCTCTCTCCTCTCACCTCTGATTGGATGCCATAGTACATTCTCCCTCTTAGAATCAGAACCCCACCTCTCTCTGGTATGACTCTATTCAGACTGAGTTACCTAAAAGCCTAAACATTTCATAGTTTATGCTCAAAATTGTTAATGTGTTCATTTTTATAAGCACAGGCTGCCTTAGTTTGCGAAAATAGAGTCAGTAGTGGGATAAGTCTTGGTTTTTCCAGAAGTGATGATCCAGATCCAGCCCTACCCCTTTACCCGATTCACAGAGTGACTAAGGCCTAGATATCCAAGAGGCCTGAGGTCTGGGTCCAACATAAATATGGAGCAAAGGAAGCTTGCGGGGGCTTTAAGAGAAGTGAGGAGCTAATCCACAAGCACAACTTCATGAATATCATACTTTAACCAATAGATTTGAAGGAGACAGACTGAGAGTGACAATGATGACCATTGACCATTACTACTTTTAGAAAGTGGTACGTTTTAGAAACAGCAGTAGAAATATCACTAAAGACAAAACCTACTAATGCTATCACCCACATTCTGAATTAATGAAGTGTATGAGGAAATTCTTTTGAGCAATCATTAAACTCTATATCACACATGCTGCCTTATCTCATACTCTGCTCTTCATTCCTGTGTCTTTTCTCTATCTCTCCTCAGCTCTCACTTTCTTTCCTCTGTCCTCTTTCATCCCTTGTCCTGTTTACCTCTCTCCTTCCTCTTTCCCATTTACTGAAAAATAAATGTTTTCCCCCATTTGGTTGTGAGACTGTTGCATAGTGCCTTTGGAAGAGGTGACATATAGCAGGTGGTCTGTTAGTCCTGCTCATGTCGGGTCTCACATTCCACTCCTGGGGGTGGAGGACTTTCTCGCACAGAGGGTGGGCCCAGATGTCAGCATCACTCACAAAGCATGTTCTTGTCCCGTCTAAAGTGTTACTATTCCCCCAACTTTCTCAGCCATAGAATATGCCCCATCCTTACTTTTTGAGGACAGGTGGTACTTACCAAATGAACAGGATGCATTTGAACACATGCAGCTCCACAGGATACACATTCAGCTTAAAATAATATATCTGTTCAGCATTGCCTGCACCTGAATTCTTACCACCATCCTTACCTTTTCTTGTTTTACCTCCTGATTTTCTTTTTGCCCATGAGGCCATTTTCTGTGTCTTTGCTCAATTATACTTCTGCACTTGGAATGGCCATTTCCCTTAGAGATAGTATAGTGTAGTGTTTGAGAGAACGGACTCAGGAGTCAAAGCACCTGGGTTCAAGTCCCAGTTCCATCACTTATCACTGTGCAACCTCGGGCAGGTTACTTTAATGGTACCTATTTCATATAGCTGGGGGGCGGTATTAAATAAGTTAATACGTGTAAAGCTTTTAAACAATACTTGACTCATAATAAGCAAGCTGTTTGTATCTATTCATTGTTACATTGTAGAGGTAAAAATACTGAGTTGAGAGACTTAAAGGACTTTAATACTGCAATAAGGCGTAGGAAAGGATTGTTCAAATGAAACCCCATGTAATCAGGATTCAACGAGCAAGACTAAGACTTCAATACACAATTTAGAAAAAGCAGCAGAGCCTAGGGTCGTGTGCAAAGACCTGGTTCTGGTGTGAGGGGTAAGGCAGACTATTTCAAGAGTTACAGAATGTGTGATAAAAGACACCGTAAGGACGTGTGTGGGGCGTATTCAGATTCTGGGACTAAACAGAAAATCTAAGTGACAAGTCATTGTGAAAAGGTCAGGTAGATTTTCAGCTCTGTTCCATTGATCTGTGTGTCTGTTTTTGTGCCAGTACCATGCTATTTTGGTTACTATGACTTTGCAGTATGTTTTGAAATCAGGCAGTGTGATACCTTCAGCTTTGTTCTTTTTTCTCAGGATCACTTTGGCTATTTGGGGTATTTTGTTGTTCCACATAAATTTTAAGATTCTTTGCTCTATTTCTGTGAAGAATGTAATTGGGATCCTGATTGGGATTGTATTGAATCTGTGGATTGCTTTTGGTAATATGGACCACAAGTCTGTGGACAGCTAATCTTCAACAAAGGATCCAAGGCCCTACAATGGAGAAAGAAAATTCTCTTCAATAAACGGTGTTGGGAAAACTGGACAGCCATGTGCAAAAGAATGAAAGTAAACCATTATCTTACACCATACACAAAAATTAACTCAAAATGGATTAAAAACTTGAATGTAAGACCTGAAACCATAAAACTCCTGGAAGAAGATATAGGCAGTACGCTCTTTGACATCAGTCTTGGCAGTATCTTTTCCAATACCATGTCTACTCAGGCAAGGGAAACAAAAGAAAAAATAAACAGATGTGACTATATCACACTAAAAACCTTTTGCAAGGCAAAGGAAACCATGAACAAAATGAAAAGACAACCCATAAACTGAGAGAAAATATTTGTAAGTCATATGTCTGACAAGGGGTTAATTTCCAAAATACATTAAAAAAAGTACAACTCAACAACAAAAACACAAACAATCCTATTTAAAAATGGGCAGAGGATATGAACTGACATTTTCCCAAAGAAGATATACAGATGGCCAACAGGCACATGAAAAGATGTTCAACATCACCAGTTTTAGGGAAATGCAAATCAAAACTACAATGAGATATCACCTCACACCCATCAGAATGGCTATAATTAACAAGACAAGAAATAACCAATGTTGGAGAGGATGTGGAGAAAAGGGAACCCTCGTGGATATTATATATCCATTATATATAATGGATAAAGTGGTATTATATATATAGTGGACTACAACTCAGCCAAAAAAAAACAGACAAAACTATGCCATTTGCAAGAACATGGATAGACCTCGAGGGTATTATGCTGAGTGAAATAAGTGAGACAGAGAAAGACAAATACCATCTGATTTCTCTCATATGTGGAAGATAAACAAACAAACACATAGATAAGGAGAATAGATTAGTGGTTACCAGAAAAGATGGGGGTGGGGAAAGGATGAAAGGGATAAAGGGACACATAAGAACCGTGACGGATGAAAACTGGACTGTTGGTGGTGAATACAATGCAGACTATACAGAAACTGAAATATAGTGATGTACACCTGAAATTTACACAATGTTGTAAGCCAATATGACCCAAATAAAATAAAATAAAATAAATAAAAGGTCAGGTCAGGAGACAGAACTAGCCTCAGATCAGTGGAAAACAATCAATAACATTAAGACCAGCAAGAAGCGAGAGTTAGGATGAAGCTTAGAGGTATTATGTGAAACTGTGAAGTAATGACATCAGCCTCATTCAGTGATGAGGAAGTAGCTGGAAAGGACCTTGGGTTTTTTCAGACAGAATCAGCCTTCTTTATAACATTCCAGTTCTGATAACGCTGTTAATTATCAAGACCATGTTAATTACAAGACCATAAGCAACTATCCCATGACCCAATTTCATTATTGGTAAGGTCTCTTCCAACTGCAATGCAATTCATTCATTCAACAAGCAGGGATGTGATAAATCAGGCACTGAGCTGGGCACTAGGAATACTGAAGTGAACAAGACAAACTCTGTTCACACTTCCCTAAAGCTTATGGTCTCATGGAGGGACCAGGCTCCACGTTTGAAGAACAGAGCCTGTACAGGGAACCTCCCTAGTCCAAGGAAGTTTTCCCTGAAAAAGTGACATTTAAGCTGAGAACTGAAGAACGAGTAGCATTCAGAACAACAAAATGGCTCTAGATAAAAAGAGCAACAAATATAAAGGCCCTGAGATGGAAGGAACTTGGGACATTCTAAGAACTGAAAGAAAGCTGGCAAAGAGGGAGCACAGTGAGAACGAGGAGGTGTGGAAGGAAGTGAGGCTGGAAAGCAGTGGTATCCTAAGGGAGGCCGTTAGTTCCCAAAGCTACCTCACATAAATAGGAAAAGCAGTGTGTTTGCTGCTTAATTGCAGCTTCTAGAGAGGTCTCCTGGCCTCACTTTCCAGATCGCTGCCTCTAATAGAACTCTAGAAACACGATTGCCAGAGAGGTGGGCAGAGGACAGAGCTGGAGGATCTCAAAGGCTCTGTAAGTGTTTTGTTCTGTATCCTACGAGCAATGAGCAGCCATTAAAGTGTTTTAAGCAGGGGTATGAAGTGATCGTTTTCAGTTTAATATCACTTAAGTACCCTGTAGAGGATACATTGGAGGGAACATAAGACCACTTAGCAGGACTTCAAGCAATAAATGATAATGAGGTAGATGATAGTGATATAGACTAGGGTGGTGGCTGTGAAACGAGAGAGAAGTAGATGGATTAAATATATTCGGGGATAAAAGAATAATGATTGGGCATGGAAGATAGGGGATATAGATAATTTTTAAATATTATCTGAAGCTCCTACAAAATAAATACTTAGGTTTTATGTACTTATTCATTCATATTAATGCAGTCAACAAACCGCCTTTTGAGTGCTTGATACATTTAGGCCTGGTTCTATCATAGCACACTGGTATTACATTAGCTAAACTTAAGAGTAGTTACCACTGACCTAGTTTGAGTTCAACCTCAGAAATATGGATCACCAAGGAATAACTAAGGAGTTCCATAACCTGGGGCTAGAAGGAGGCAGAAGTACAAAAGCAAGTCTACTGACTACACCAATTTGTCCGAGGATTAGAGTGGGAAGCAGTAGATGGATGGCCTGTACCGGACAGCTTCTGCTACACAGATATTCTAAAAGTAAAATACGACTTCTTAAAATAAAATTTTTAAAAAAGGTCAATGACTTCAACTCTGGTCTCATTAATACCCAGATCTAACCAAAATGAGTCGGTCATGCAGAGGACTGATTGATGACTAATTTCAATTTGGAACAGTTTCCATTTTAGTGAACAAGACTCAGCAACATTTTATTTGGTGAAGACTATCAGGTCAAAAATTAATTTTTAATACAGAAGGTTAAAATAAATGTCTTTAATATCTGAATATCAAATGAAAAGCCAAACTTCCAAGTATAAACCCAGCATAATAGCTTGGTCCTATGATAGGTTTCTAAAGGAGACTCTGTGGTCTTCCAATTGATCCTGTTACTTCCCAGTTGATTCCAAGTGGCTTATTGGTCTCTTCAAGGCATGGGGCTGTATTTGCGGCTCAGTTGTTGGCAGGTTAGACATTTGACAGCAGCAGTAACTAGATCAGCTGTGGTGAATGGGAGTCCACATAAGACCTGAACATAAGCCTTCATCACTCTCAACATATCCACTCAATCTACACGTCCATTGTTCTAACACAGGAGTGGCTAATGACAGACGTTGGATGACATCAACTGGCTGAACCGTTCTGTCTTCTTTAGTTGTTTAGTGCCTCGTCCATGATAGGTGATCTATGTTGGGTGTTAATACAAAGATCTTCACATTTCAGGCCCACTTCCTTAGGTCATCTACATGCCTCTTCTGCTTATCCCTGATCTTCAAGTATTTCTTTTTCCAGCCTCTTAAATATGCAACCAAGCCACGCACCATTACCCATAAGTCTGTGTATATTCTTATTTTGGGTCACTTCTTCTAAGCAAAAATAATACGCACTCCACAAAGTTCTGCCTTCTTTCGGGATTTCCCTTCACTGCTGAATTTTAGGCCCACCTCCCAAAAGGATTGTAGTGCTGCAGCAAATCTTCTTTGGCTTGCATCCACACATTGAGTCAACCTATCCATAAACTAAGCTTGATCTTTTTTGTCCTCCACCAGCTCGTCATAAAGGGAACACCCTGCCCCTCCACCCCCTTCACGCCCCACCCCCCCATAGCTATAGATGTAAAGTAAGGATGAGGGCCCATGCAAAAGTGTTTATTGATATGTAGGTCTGGGGCACTTACTCATGTAGCTTACTTGTGCCCTCTGGCCCATGCTCATTTCTGCTTCTAGATAATCCACTTCTATCTTACAGTGAATTGTTGCTGGGCTGACTTGATCTTTGGACATGGTGGGTCTCACAAAATTCAACTTATGATGAGCACCCCTGTCTCTACCAGTGTGCCTGGTAGAATGCTAGGAGCTGTTTTCTAAATGATGTGCAATTCTCCCCTCCCTGCTCACGGCATGATCTTGCTCCAGAACCCTAGGGCTCTACATTAAGATTCTCTAAGCTTTAGTGGAACAACCCATCAGAATAACTGTAAAGGATATTTTGCAAAGATCTCTTTAAACCGAAAGATGCACGTAAGTGGTGAGATTTTTTTATTAGATGGGTAAAACACAGACCTCATATTTTGTACTTGCATAGGAGTTGGTCACTTTACAATTAGTAGTATTTTAATGGTTGGATATTTTCAGTTAACATTGAATTTTAACTTTTGCACAATTAAACTCATTTTATACAGATGTCTAATATTATGTTCTTCTCTTACCTTTTCCAATCTCCCCATTCCAATCCCATCACCTACCATCAATACCATCACCATCACCACTATACACATTCGCTAAAAGAGATCTGAAAGTAGGGTTTTATCTTGATTTTATGCTTCAGCAGTTTGAAATTGGTTCGTCATTTTGTATTTAACATAGCAATTGTCATGACAATTTGATGTTACTGGTGCTGTTCTTTTCTTTGCATTTGTCTATGGTATGATGGTTGCTATAACAACAGAACAAGAGCAGAAACCATGGATTTTTTAACAGATTGCTGACGCTTATGAGAAGGACTTATGGGGCAAACTTTCAGAAAAGAGCTCATAGGTTTAATTATTTAAATTGTTGGGTATTTGTAGGAATATAGGCTGTGACTCTGTTCCAGAAATGTGAAGGCAGTAATCAATCTGTCATTTAGGGTTGAGCACCCATAGCTCTATTCTAGGCTTATAATTTCAGAGTTATTTTGTACAATTTGATGGAATTCCAGTGACTCAGTACTGATTGATCCCTGCTTATGAGGGGTAGTCAGGATCTCCCTAAGTGCTCTTTGAGGATTATAAAGTATGAGATGAGAAGAGGAATTTTGTTGTAAGTAGGCTTTAAAAAAAGATAGTTCTTCTAGTAAAGTAGGAAACATTGAAAAAGTTAAAATATCACAGCATAAAGAGAAATTTCTTGTCTTATGATGACTATGAGATTCTATTCTGTGCCGATTTCTCCATGCATAGATTAGAGCATGAAAAGATGTACAGAATTTGTATATTTGAAGAAAATATGATTTCTTCAAGGAAATAAATGGGCATTGGGTACTAACGCAATAGCAAGACTGCTCACTTATAAGGTAGGCTACTTGATTTCTCAAGAAACTACTTTATGTCCTTTTCATGTCACTTACACTTCACAGTCATTTATCTCTTTTTTTTGTCAGTTACTGATAATGGAGGTATGGATTTACTAGATATTGTAAAGTGTGTGAGATAATTAGATGTCTTATTTTGGTCAGTAAAATCATGGTTCTTAAAATAAATTTTACTAGATGATCAAATGTCTCTGGGAAATATTCCAAGGACATGAAAATTCTGTCATTGACTTTCGGTAGAAAAACCATGAAGTCTCTATCTTCTATCTCCTATAGTGCTGGCACAAGAAAAAAAGAAGCAGCAGCAAAATAAAAAGTTATGGAATGTTAAAATTTGTGAGATGAGATTTATTACCACAGTATTAAAATCACTACATATAAAGTAGAGGAAGATGGGCATGGATGTTAGCTCAGGGCCAGTCTTCCTCAGCAAAAAAGAGGAGTATTGGCAGTAGTTAGCTCAGGGCTAATCTTCCTTAAAAAAATAAAAAATAAAAAATAAATAAAATCACTGCAAAAGTTATTTTAGCACCTAGTAGCTCCTCATTATTGACTGCAGAAGATCAAGCTTGCAATCTGGTGGTAGATATGAGATATAGTTTATGGATAACAAAGTAAGGAGACATTCCTTAATTTCTATATCATATTCTAAGATAACATAGCTGGGCACATAACAAGTGCTCAAGAGCTACCCTTTAGTAATTGATTGATAAGTAATTCATCAAATAATTAACAGTGTTTCAAAATTTCTCAGTTCCAGTTTTTTTCTTAGAACTTTGAGCATTAGAAAAGGCATCTTTAATTTCTTTAGAATCTCCAAAGACCTGTTCAGCATGGAAAGTCTATACATTTAGAAAACACTGGACCTTTAAGCAGAGCAATGGCATGATTAGATATATATTTGTGAAGGGAATGTAGAGAATGGATTGGAGAGAAGGTCAGAGGCAGAGCAACCAGATAAGAGCCTATAGGCATGTCCAGGTTATTTATTCTTCTTGAAAGAGCTTTGGGAATTTTGTCTTTTTGTTTCATTTACATTTTGAATTTTATAGAATAAAGTTATTCATAATATACCCTTATTTCCTGTTAATGTCTGTAGGATCTGTTGTGATGTCTCTGTCAATTGATATACTGATAATTGTGTTGTGATCAATCTGACTAGTGAAGAGTTTCTCAGCAGCAGTACTAGTGACATTCTTGGTTGTGAAGGGCTGTCCTAAGCATTGTAGGATACATAGAAGCGTTTCTGGCCTCCTCATGCCAGTAGCACCTCCCCAGTTGTGGCAACCAAAAATGTCTCCAGACATTGGTGAGTGTCCTCTGGGAAGCAAAATTCCCTCGAGTTGAAAACCACTGACCTGGAGAATTATCTTTTATTGTTGTTTATAAAGATACATCTTTAGGTTTTGTTACCTTTTCTCTACTGTTACTCTTTCTTTTATTTCAGTGATTTCTCTTCTTAATTTTATGATTTTTCTTCTCTTTCTTCCTTTGGGTTTCGTGAATTCTTTTTTGTAAGAGCAAAAAAGGTGGAAATTTTTATCATGGATTTTTTGATTTTTCTTCTTTTCTAATATGAGCATTTAGTGGTAAGTTTTACACTAAACACTGATTTAGCAGCATCTCATAGATTCTGTGTTTTGGTCTTCATGCAGCTGAAAATATTTTCCCGTTTCCCTTGTGACTTCTTCTTTAGCCCATGGTTCTTTAAAGTATATTGTTTAATTTCTAAATATTTGGGGGATTTTTCAGATATGTTATTAATTTCTGGCTTAATTCTATCATGGTGAGTTTTGTGATTTCTATCCTCTTAAACTTGAGATTTGTTTTATTGCCCTAAATATGGTCATCTTATTAACTGTTCCTTGTAAACTTGAAAAAATATACATTCTGCTGTTCTGAAAACATTGGAACAGCATTCTAAAAATGTGAATTAGCTTAAGTTGGTTGATAGTTTTGTTAAAGCCTGTTACATCCTTACTGATTTTCTGTCTACTTATTTATCTACTCCTAAGAGAGGAGTTTTGAAATCTATAAAGATAATTTTGGATTTATCTATTTCTTTCTTTAGCTCTAAAACTATGGTCTGTTTTTAGGTGCGTGCTATGTAGAATTGTTACAGTTTTTTAAAGATTTGACTCTATATCATAAGGAAATATTGCATCTTATCTTTGGTAATATTCTTTGTCTTAAAGTATTCTTTGATATTAACAAAGCCACTCCAGACTTCTTTTTATTAGTGCTTGCATGATATATGATTTTTCCATTCTTTTAATTTTAACCTATGGATGGCTTTATGTTTAAGCAGGTTTCTTTTAGACTGCATATAGTTGGCTCTTGCTTTTTTTACCCAATCTAATAATTTCTGCCTTTTAATATGCCTTTTATAAATATCAATGTATACTTTCTATTTAATGTAATTATCTGTATGATTGGCTTTAAATCTACCATCTTGCTATTTGTTTTCTATTAGTCTTATCTGTTTGTTGTCCCTTTTTTCCATCTTATTTTGGATTAATTGTCTTTTAAGATTTCATTTTATCTACACTATTAGCTTATTAGCTGTATTTCTTCCTTTTTAGTGGTTACTCAGTGGTTTCCAATACATTTTCTTAACTTATCACATTCTACCTTCATGTATAGTGTAAGAACCTTAAGGCAGTATATGTCTATTTCCCCTCTTCCATATTTTGTGCTATTGTTATTATATATTTTACTTCTAAATGTAAGTCTCACAAAAAGTTATTAGTGCTTTTTCTTTAAGTAGTTACTTTTCAGAGAGTAAATAGAAAAAATATGTTTATAATATTTACCCAATATTTGCCATTTCTGACACTCCTTATTCCTTTATATAGATTCAAATTTCCATCTCTTATCATATCCTTACTGCCTAAAGAACTTCCTGTAATATACATGTGTCTTTATATTTAAAGTGAGTCCCTAATGATTCCTTTGCATTTACCCTAGATTAAACCATACCATAACATGAAGCCACAAACATACAGTCACACTTCACATTTCTAAAACAGACTATAAATGTTAATCATCAGTGTTAAAATAGAGTTATTTAAATATAGACAAGTAATAGTTTCCTAACATTTTCTGATATTAATAGTTAAACAAATGTAGAGTAATTCAATTTAATTTTTTAAAAAATTGCTCCTTGAGGAAAAGTCACTGTAAGTTGTGATGAGCAGATAAAGAATTGTGAATATTCTGAGGGAAACACTTGGGTGTTTTCAAAGTCTATGGTGATTAAAGATATTGTTTGTTGTTGTCGCTTTTGATAATGTCTAAGCTCACATCAAAACTTAGTACTTTCAATGTTTTTGATACAAGAAAATACTACTTAAATACTTATGAGAAATATGTGACTAATACTATACTCCCAAGGCTTCAAGCTCACAGTGACTATCCTTTCTCTGACCATGATTCTACCTACCCTGGAGACTCTGGATCCTTCCAGACGGCATGGAGTTAAAACAGTTAAGCATGGAGGCTGTGAAGTTAGACCTCTGTTTAGACGCCGTCTCAGCCAATTGTTAGCTGTATGATCTTATACAATTTATTTGGTTACACTAAATCTTTATTTCACTATCTGGAAATACTAATCTGGGAATAATAATTGGAGCTATCTAGGAGGATTATTGTGGAGATTAAATGAGATAATACAATTTACATACCTGATGTGCAGTAAGTCTCAGTTAATACGAGCAATTATTATTGACATGGCTGAAGGCATCAGGCTCCTCATGTGTGAAGCTGAAGGCTACAGCCTAGTCCAGAAGTTAGGGATATCTGTGTAACCAGCCTGAACCTGAGCCTTGATTATCAGGAAAGATCATTATAGGTCCATTCCTACAGCTTGATTCCTCAGTACTTCAGGCCCCGACATCGCTACCCTGTAAATGCATTCCAATAGAAGTGAAATGGAGAATAGAGAATTCTCTATTCAAGAGAATAGGGCTACAGATGAATAAATGGATAGACGCTGACCCAAAGTTAAGAAATAATGAAATGGGGACCCTGTGTTCGACCTTCCCATGCACTCAGGAGAGCAGAGGTCCTGCTGTCTCATAGATGACGCTGACCTGCCCTTCCATAGAGCAAAGGAGATGAGCATGGATCTGGTAGTGCTAAACCTCAGTGCCACCCGGCTTGCTGGTCCACCCACCAAGCAAGCAGACATGCAAAAGTCCAGAAACAGAAGATGAAAACCGTATCACCAGAGCCAGTATTAGCAGAAAAGGAAGAGAAGTTGCAGCAATTCTTGCTCAGGAAATGAAGATCCTGACCCTAGTGGCCTTTGTACATAACAGACAAGCCTGATTCCAGTTTATGTTAATTAGGAATTCTTGTAAGGACACTCTGAAGAGATGCATCAAGTGCTTACGGCTTGTGCCAGCAAAGACATCCTAAAAGAAGAGTCGTCAAAATAGAGTCAGTATTGGTTACCATTAGGAAAGAGAAGATTTGAGGAGATAATGCTCCTCCAAACCAATTTGTAGATGCCTCACTCACAAGGCTTGGACAAAGGTCATGGGTAAACAGTCTCCTGGAAACTGCTCATATCCACGCTCATTATTTTGCTTGTAATTTCAGAGGCTATATGGAATTCCAGAGACTCCCCTCCACCAGTGGATCTGGGTTTGGATGCTAAACCCCTGCTCTTCAGGGACACAAAATGACTTAGGCTTAGCGGTTGATCCCTGAAAATCCACTGTTTCTCATTTCAATAGTCTTTGCTTTTTTCCATTTCTACTCTGATTTATGCTTAAGAGATAAATCTTGCACACTGTTTCCCTAATTGTAATAGCAAACCAATGAGAGAATATAAGAAAAACCTTTTTTCTGTCTTACTGTGCCCAGTCTTTTAGTGGTACATTAGCCGGCAGTAATAATAGCTCTGTACTCTCACAGACAGGATCGGCTTTCATCTTAAAACTAATTACCACATTACAAAGGAATAGATGAATAGAAGAGCCAAGATAGTTGACACGCTGAGCACCATCTGACCACATACGAGGAAGAGCACAGAAGTGAACAGAGAGCATTGCTAAAGATAAAGCATTAACAATAAGATGTGGAAAATGTTTTTACCATGTTCATTAAGGTAAATGGCTTAACATTAACTTGTTATGATTTCTCATATTAGAAATGTGCTTCCTTGCCCCTCATAATATGCATTTGTTAAGAATACACTGATAACTAAACTAACTAAACTAAAAAAAGCACTAATAACTAAAACTGGTCATGTCATGACGTTGGTAATTTCCCAAGAGACAGGGCTTTTGTTTTGCTGTCTTTGGGTGGGCCAGCTGATTATTCAAGATACGCATACTCATACAGCACAGATAGTGGAAGGCTAGAGATCAGGGGTCAGATTACCTGGCAAGAATTTTTTTTTTTAAATTCATTTTTTAATTTTTGTTTTTATTTATTTTTATTTATTTATTTATTTTTAATCACAGTAACATTGGATTATACCATTATATAGCTTTTGGATGTACATCATAATATATTTCGAATTCTGCATAGATTACATCATGTTCAACACCCAAAAACTAATTATAGTCCATCACCTCACTTGTGAGCCTAATCACCCCTTTTGCCCTCTCCCCCGTCCCCCATGGTATTCTCTGTTGCTATGTGTTTGTTTGTCGTTGTTTTTATCTTCTACTTACCAGTGAGATCATATGGTATTTGACTTTCTCCCTCTGACTTATTTCACTCAGCATAATACCCTCAAGGTCCATCCATGTTGTCACAAATGGCCAGATTTCATCATTTCTTATGACTGAGCAGTATTCCATTGTGTATAAATACCACATCTTCTTTATCCATTCATCCCTTGATGGGCAATGGGCACCTAGGTTGCTTGCAAGTCTTGGCTATTGTGTATAATGCTGCAATGAACATAGGGGTGCATGTATCTTTATGCATTTGTGTTTTCAAGTTCTTTGGATAAATACCCAGCAGTGGGATAGCTGGATCATATGGTAGATCTATTCTTAATTTTCTGAGGATACTCCATACTGCTTTGCAAACCATATATCAGATAAGGGGTTAATATCCAAAATATACAAAGAACTCGTACAGCTCAACAACAAAAAACCAATAACCCAATTAAAAAATGGGCAAAAGATCTGAACAGGGATTTCTCCAAAGAAGATATACGGATGGGCAACAGGCATATGAAAATATGCTCAACATCATTAGCTATCAGGGAAATGCAAATCGAAACTACAATGAGGTATCACCTCACTCCTGTCAGAATGGCTATAATTAACAAGACAGGAAACAACAAATGTAGGAGAGGATGTGGAGAGAAGGGAACCCTCGTGCACTGCTGGTGGGAGTACAAACTGGTGCAGCCACTATGGGAAGAATTTTTTAAATAGTGAGCGGTTGCTTGGCCACCCACTCCCCCAATTAAATCAGAATCACTATGGGTGGGGCCCATGGGGCAGTATTTATTGACAATTCCCCAGGTGATTCTAACGAGTAGCAGAGTTGAGACTCTGCTAGACCCTCTGCATCAACTTTGGATTTAAATGCAGTCACTTTGATAGTCTCTCTGATCGGAGTCAGTTATCTGTCCTTTAGGGAAACCGGTGAAAACTAAATCCAACATCCATTGTTTTCACAATTTGAAGACAGAGATTACTGAGGGCATCTTACAGTTACGTCCTGTCTTAAGGGCTATTTTTAACAAAGTATGTAGTTTAGAGCCCATGTGTGGAAATCGGTCTATTTGCAGATAAAGTTTAATGTACCTGAAACAGGTCTCCAATCCTATCTGCAGATAGGCCAGATTTTCCGTATGAGAAATAACCTGTAAGTTAATTGCTATTCAAACAATTCTGTTGGCTTTCTATGGCTTTCTCCTCCCTCCTAGGATTCTATTTACATCCTAACAAATACCATATACCATAGGATCTGTTTCCTATCATTTTTCATGACAAACATTTTCCCTTACATGTAGAAAAAATAATTGTCCTCCATCTTTCTCCATTATTTAGTATCTATTTCCTTTGAACTCCTTTTTCCAAATAGCCTTTCACCTGCCTTCCTTCTCAACTTATGTCAACTGATGCTGTTTGAGTTTTTCTTTACAGATTCTGACTCAAAAACATCCTATGGGCTAGAGTTAAGCATCTGTCTCATGTACTTGATGTCTAATACAATTAATGGAAAAGTTATTTTTGTTCAGTTTGTGAAGGCCAAAGCAGTCTATGCCTTAGAGATGTGCAATGACTTATTCAAATAAAAAATAAAGTCTTAATTTAGAAAGAAGCTGTTATTCTCCAGAGTGGCAGTCACTGAATGACTCGGTAGTTTACAGCCTCCGATTTGATGACGTTGACAGTAGGTATAATTGAAGTGCCTCCATTACTAATTAAGGAGAGGCACTGTGATGTGAAGAGCATCAGAATGGAAGTTATGTGATTTGATTTCAAATTCCAGTCTTGCACTTGCTATTGTATGATCCTGGGTAAATGCTTAACATTTTCAATTTTTTGAAAGAATGAATGGAGATAACTCTAGAGTTGAAGGCAGAAGATCTGGGCTCAAGTCATATCTCTTCTTCTTGCACGCTTTGTGACTTAGATTAAGTACTTAACCTCTCAGAGCCTATTGAGAATAATACTAATCTTGCTTCACTGGGTTGTTGTGAATAAACTAAATAAGATAGTAGGAACTCGTAAAATGTTTGGGGTTATTTTAAAGTATATAACTTTGTGGCAAACATGGAGTAATAAAAAGAGGACAGTTTTAGAGTCAAGGAGAACTGAACAGCTGTGTGACTTTCTGTAAATTACTTAACTTCTTCGAATCTGTTTCCTCTTCCTGAGGATTAAATAAAACTGTTACACCTAGAGACTATTTTTCCTGGTTTCATTGGTACACAAGAATGAATGAGGTCAAGTCAAGAGTATATTTCACTAGCTTTTGCCCCTGCCTGCTTGCTGCTTACAGCATCCACCCTTTATGGTGGCAGAGACACCATCTGCTCCCCCATATCCTGTAGCCCACCTGGAGTTAGGCCAGGCCATAGGACTTCTTCTGATTATTGGGTATAAGCATAAGTGATGTTTGTTACAACAACCTAGCCTCTCCTGACTAATACACCCATCTTTTTGCCTACGAATTTCCTGCAAGTAATAATGAATTTTTAGAAATGCTAATGAATGCCTGCAGTCAGTTACCATGGGACATCCAGCAGATCTCACTGCTACTTCTGAAGTATCTGCTACCTCCCACTAGCGGGTTATAGTCACCTGCTGCTAAAACTATTTGTAGGCTGTGATAAATGGGGGACATGCCTCCCTCCCCCATTTTGTGTTACACTGCATTACAGCACTACCAATACCTTACTGAGTTTTAGTGCAAGCACTTCTTTAGCACATGCTCTCTCTTGCTCTCACTTGGCTCTCTCACCCTGACATAGACAGGATCCATGGGCAACGGATAAATCCAGGGGACACAGAAGTCACCTGAGGACTGAGTAAACTCAGAAGCTCTCCTCTCTCCTCTTTTCTGATGACTGAGGCTTTGATATTGGGTTAAGTATGTGATATCTTGTTCTTTCTTCCCTTAGGATGAGTTTTCTAGGAGGATCTTTAGCACCTTCAAGAAAATAGATTTGCACAAATTTATTAAAACACACCTGAACTGCTTAAGTGCATGCACTTAGCCTCAAGCTGAATTCTCCCCTCCTGCGCGTAAAGCATCATGTATGTAAAACATCCATTGGAGCACTGGGAAACAGAAGTTCAATAATTGGTGATGCCTCTGGCGGTGAAGGTAGCCACAAGCAGCTTGCTTGGTAAATGTCTTTTTCTTGTTTCTACGATTTAGAAGCTTCTTTTCTTCTTCTTCACTTTCTCTATTTTTCATTTCTTTGTTTCTTTATTGTTAGAGAGTTTAATTAGCTTTCAGTTTTATGCAGAGAACTGCAGCCCTTCTCGCCTACTGGGTTGGATTTATTTTTATTTCTGATAGGAATCAAAGATGGTCTCAGAATGTCTCACGTTCAGTCCAGCTCACCCACTTAGAGGTTAAACTTTGTTCTTTAAAATATTGATAACCACAATTGTTAAAGAATTTTCTTTTGGTTTTCATCAGATATGAATCTTTAAACTTTTTGAATTTCATGAATAATGGGAACTTCCCCAAATAAATGGGAGTTTGTGATGCCATAAAGATTTTCAAAGGTTTTGGTTTTGTTTCAAGGTACTCATCAAGAGGTTTGGGGTGTTGAGTTTCACTTAGCTGATTTATTGCTGTGTTTCATTTCCTCTAGACAATGCAAAAAGGAATTTTCTCTTCTGCTTTTAAGTGATAAAAATCTAAAGACAATATGTCTCAGCTTAGTAAGCATTTGAGTGCTATTTTTTCCTCTGTTGGGAGAATAGACAATTCCATTCACAAACTGCCATTAAATTAAACCACTTAACACCAATGGAATTTGAAACTCAGTTACAATAATAATTGATATAATGTTCATTTTTCTGATATTTTCTGGGCTTTTTTAAATTGCAAAATGAAAGCCTAAACAATAAAATTTTGAACTAGAAGAAAATTTATTTAACCAAAACACCTTATATATAAAAGAAGAATCTGAAACCCAGAGAGTTTACATTATTTACCCAAGGACACAAAGCTAGTTAATGAAAGACCTGATTTTATACTGTCTATTTAATTGTATAAAAATAGCTGTTTACAATAGGCCTTGGTTTATGTTGTAAATATTTATATTCAGGCAAAACATAAGCAAGAGTTTTGCAAACATTGCACACATACTATGAATATGCACTAAGCTCTGCCTACTGTTTTGGTCACTATTTTGTTACAGCTGCAAAAATTGCTCCTCTTGCTAAAGATAAGTTAAGAAAGGAAAAGAGAGCTGAGAGCTATAAAAATATACTTTCAAAACCTGCATTTACGAGAGAAGTACTGGGAACCTGTCCAAAAAAACAAAACAAAAAAGTCTTATTTTTACAGACTCCGAAAGGTTCCATGCTGGTGATTTCAGGGCCTTGGTGTTCACACTACCAAACTAAGACCATTTAATTCATTCCAATTTCACGTCGACAAGTTGCACTTTTCACAACACCAGAGCATTGGCCTCCTTACCATATATGGATATTCAATTGAAACCTGAAATGATCTGACTAAAGCGAGGAACAAGCTTTAATGATCAGAAGGGAATGTCACAATCACTGTAACAAATGAGATGACATTTATTTGAGGACACTTCTGCAAGGATAAAGAACTGTGAATCCTTTCCTAGATAGCCCTCCCCCCAAAGGAATTGGGCATTTCCCTAGCGTCCAATACACATTTTTATTATTAGATTCTGTATCAGACAACTCTTGCATACCATTTCAAATCCTTTCCACCTCACTTCTTATTCCAGCCACTGCTGCAGCTACCTGTCCAATATCTGCCTCAGCTAGTTTCACACAGGAGAAAACTGACAGTTTCTCCCTGTATGCCTCTCACTTCCTGCCTTGCCTGGAGTTTCTCTGATGGCTTCAGGTATGGAACACCTATGGAAACCTGCTCAATACTTGTATCAGTCAGGGTTTCAATCAGAGAAGCAGAACCATTAGGAGGCTTTGTAGATATTTATATTTGTTACAAAGATTTGACCTTACACAGCTGTGGATGCTGGTTAGGCTGTCAGCATAAGGCTGTTGTCTTCATGTCAGTGGTGGTGTTTTATTGTCTTTCTTCTTCACTAGGCTGTAAGCTCAACAAAGGCAAGGTCTTTATCATGTTTTGATGTATTCATTAATATATCTCCACCAACAAGAAAGGTGACTGGTAAATAAATATTGGTTAACTAAATACGTTAAAGTTTTTGAATTGATAAACTGGTCTAAAGATCACAACTTAAGGCAGAAATAAACACTAACTTAAAAAAAGTTTGTACACAGGGGTTCTCCAAGGATAAAAACTACAACTATTCTCCCTTAACATTTTAAGAAGTAATCTGAAAAAAGAGAGCATAGTGGAATTTTTATGGATTTTCAGAAGCCATTTCGTTCTTCCCAATAAAGAAATTAAAAACCAACAGAAATAAACAGTATGAAAATGTTAAGGCTGTGTATGAACACAATCAGCACTATGTTTCCTATATGGACAGATGCCAGATAGTGCAATAGAGAAAAACAATCCAAACATAAAGGATTACTGGCCATAAAGGAGGGACCCAGAGTTGGTGTAGACTGCCCAAACAAGATATCGTTTGAGTGTGCTCATGCCAGAAAGGCAAACTGAATGCTAAACCTGGAAACAAAGGAAGTTGGAGACCATAGTGTTTCCATTAGGTAATTTGAATTGTTTTGCTTTCTTGCCAAAATAAAAGCTTACTCACAGAGTGGCAGATTGCTTGGCACCATTCTGTAGACCTTGTGGTACATTCAGCAGAGAGATGTACTTGGCCAGAAAGATATGTTCTCAGACATGGACAGACCTAATTGTTCCAGTCTCTCCCATCTATATGCTGGCTCACCTTCTCTGGATGATGATGCATATATAGTACCCCATTTATAATGCATTTAAAACAACTTTTCCTTGAATTAGGATGGTCTGGAAGTAGGCTTACCATTTTCTGTATCAGATATGAATTTGGTCTTTGGGCATATGCATGACCAGGGGCTGAAAATTTCCTAGGTGATGAAGAATAAGAAAGAGGAGGAGGAGGAGGAGAAGAAGAAGAGGAAGAAGCAGAAGCAGAAATATTACATTTATTGAGTTCTTTCTGAAGAACCGTGCTAGGAACCATGCTAAAAGCTTAACATTTATTGTTTCATAATCTTCTCTATGAGGTGGATATGCTATTATACCCAGTTTACAGATGAGGGAGGTAGAGCTTAGACAACTAAAGAAACTTGCCTAAGGTGACACACTAATAAATATGGAACAGAGCTTCAAACCCAAACAGTCTGATTCTAAAACATCTTCTCTTCAATGCTGATCTTTTTTAATATTGAAAGTTGAAAAATTAAATAAAAATGTGGATTGATATAACAAACACCTATATGCCAACCACCCAGAATGAACGTGTATTAGTTCATTGTTCTTGGAAAGTTTTAAGACACCCTTTCCTCAAATCATTTTTGTGTCCCCTTCTCTCTCTCCTCCCTTCCTGGGACTCCAATTCCATGTGTGTTAGATCGCCTGATATTATCTCACAATTCTTTACACTTTGTTCATTTTCTAAAATCATTTTCATCTCTCTTCCTCAGTTTAGGTAATTTCTATTAACTTGTTCTTTCCCACCCAACTACATCTTAACCTGAAGTGGAAGTCTCCTCAGAAAGTTTTCGAACGCTGCACTCTGAGGAGCTACTACAGATTGCTCTTAGCTGGAATTTGAGATTAAATCCATTTGCCATCTCAGATACCTGCCTGAGAACTGTGATTTCAATTCATAAGATTTCCAAAGCACTGACATAATTAGGTACTGAAAACTTCTCAAATAAATTTTTTTATGTTATGAACTAATTAAGGGATATCTGAGACACGTGGTTGGTTATTCATGTATACCCAATTTTGTGTCAGAAAGAATATAAGATATTAATGTAGTTATAATAATAGCTACGGTTTATTGAATTTATGTCAGGCATACATGTTTTTTTAATACATTTTAAGTTTATATAATCCTTATAATAACCTTGTCGTAGTATTATTATAACCATTTTTTACACTTGAGAAATGTTTTAGTAGATTTCAGCTTACTTTCTTAAGGCCATATAAAGCTCACATTTTAACTTTAGCCTGTTTTAACCACCGTGACATTCTAAATTCTAAAACTGTAGAAGATACAGTGATGATTTTCCCAGATCACTTCTTCAGTGATTGGGAGGATGGCTTACACACCCATCCTCCAGCTGCTGGAACAATCAGCTACTGATGGCTCATGATTGCCTCTCTTTCTGGGCACTGGCTTGCCCAAGGCCATGCCCCTTAAAGAGTGGCCAATAGCCAATGACTGCCCCCTTGTCTTAATTCACTACATCCCTGAAGGGCTATCACAGCTTCTCAGCTCCTCACAAGTTTGACTGAGGCCTCAGGTACAACCACATTCCTGGTCAGTTTCTCCTTCTGCTCAGTCCTGACTTGGTATATTTCCTAAGAACACTCCTCAATAAACCCTCTGTACAGCCTTTATTATGGACTGAATGTTTGTGTCCCCCCAAATTCTTATGTTGAAGCCCTAACTCCTAATGTGATGGCATTTGGAGATGGGGCCTTGGGGAGAGAATTAGATCTAGATGAGGTCATTAAGGGTAGGACTGTCATGATGGATTAGTGCCCTTATAAGAAGAGATGCCAGAAAACTAGCTCACTTGCTTGCTGCCTCTTTCTCTCTCTCTCTGCTGTGTGAGGACACAGTGAGAAGGTGGCCATCTACACTCCAGAAAGAGGTCTCTCACCAGAACCCAACCATGCTGTCACCCTCATCTCAGACTTCCAGCCTCCAGAACTGTGGGAGAATAAGTTTCACGCCCTGTCCTTTTGCCCTTTTAAAAAAATTGACCCTTCCATTAAAAAAACAAAAACTTTATGATGTAATATTTTATATGTACAAAAGAAATTATGCAACTTTTTATTTAAATGGTAAAGCAAAATTATAAAATAAGCACGTGTTAATCCATTACCCAACCTCAGAACTTTAATATCCTCAATATCATTGAAGCTACCTGTTTGTTCCTTCTTGATCCTATTGGCTTGTCTCTTCATTATCTGGAGTCAACCACTCTCTTGAGGCTTGTGTTTACTTACAGTCTTTCTATGGTTTCACCACAAAGTAAACAATACATTTTTGTTTTTGAAATTCATAAAAGTAGCATATCACAATCTATGAACTGCTATCAGCATATCCTCACTAGAATGTAGCCTTCATGAGAGCGAACACTTTCTTCTGTATTGTCCACTGATGTGTCCCAAGTGACTACACCAGGGCCTGGCATATAGTGGGAGCCCAGTAGATATTTTTTAACAGAACAAATCAAAACCTGAGTCTTCTAAATAGTTTTTGTCCTGCTCTTCGTATCTGAAGTTTGACAGCGAACTTTAGTTGCTTAACTGATTGAGTGTTGTCAGGTGCTTTTTTTGCAGCTATTTTTTGCAGCTTACTTTCTTCCCTAATACAGATACTTCGCAGGCCTATGCACGAACTAAGCTATTGTAAATAAACCCATTTCAGTAAGTGTGAATTTTTTGTCCTGCTTCTCTCCACTGTCTCACTATAATTAGCCCCAGCCAGAAAAAAATTCTTCAATATAATGAACTTTACCCCAGTCAAAGAAGTTCTAGGATAAGACAAAAATGTGGGTTTCCTTCCTTCTGCTGCTAAATCTCAGATTCTCCTGTGCAAGAATACTTACTTAACTCGACAGCTCAGTGGTTCATAGGTCTGACCAAATATTAGAATTACTATGGTCTTGTAAAATATATGCTATTTTTCTGTGTACCATCATGGGCATACTTTATACATCTTTCACGTAATTTACACTGCATCATTTCCTTGAGTCAAATATTTTACTTACACAGAGAGCTCTTTCAGAGATTAATTTTTCTGTTAATGTGTATTTCCTATGTTTATCATTTCCTTATTTGTTTACTGCATGTATATCTTTCTTCTCTATTCCTGGCATGAAATCTTTGCTGGAAGTCCTGTATAATAAAACCTCCAAGATACAGAATATTACTAACATTTGCTAAGGCCTTTATTTAATCCTAAAAACATTTGGATGCGATGTAAGGTCTTGTCATGAGAGAACTGTGCAGTGGAGGAGAGGAGGCTGTTTCGTAATTACTGCAGCTCTTTGACTGAAATAGAGGACAGAGAATCACTTGTTTCTGTTGTGTTGCTACAGACTTCTATTCATTGACAAGGCATTCCTCTACATTCTGCTTCACAAAACTGGAAATTCCCTGAAAATTTCCAAGAAAGCTGAGTGCCATATAATGGAAAAGAAAACTGAAACCATGGAAAATACATGGGAAAAGAACCTAACAAAGTAGAACTTACCATTTTCTCAAGGTTAACCTGAGGTTGAAAGCTTTAACAATGTTAGCTCTTGGACGTAAACATACACGTTGCTTGTCTTCAGTATTGCTTTGTCTTGGTCTATCATCAATGAGCAAATATTGAATACCCGTATTTGCTTAGCACTGTTTGAGACACTGTGGGGTATTTTAAAGAATAATCTGTATAGTCCCTGCCCTGCAAGAGCCTACAATTGAGTAGGAGGAATAAAATCAATACACTTAAGCCACAAGACAAAGCAAGATGGTACATAATTACTCTAAGTGTTAAATTATGAGCTACAGACTATTCATACTATAAAATTGATTGGGAAGGGATACATGGCAGCAGGGGTGCACTCCCAGGGTTCCAGTAATATTCTGTTTCCCATCTGAGTGGTGGTTACTTGAGTGTTCTCTTTACAACCATTTGTTAAACTGTACACATAAGTTTTATTTACTTTTGTTTATAATTCACAATAAAATGATAGAGGAGAGAAAGAGAATGAAATGAATAAAGCCTGGAATAATTGGGAGAAAATTTTGTGGAGGAAATAGGACTTAAGGTGGGCTTTAGAATTTGCCCAGAGGAGAAAGCAGATCATACAAATGCAACTGTAGCATGGTTGTGGGTGGGTGGGGTGCAGGTAGGTTGCAGTGAGGGAGGATGCCGACTAGAGTGGACTTGGAGTTTGGGGGGATTCGATGGGGAGTAGCTAAAATAAAGCTGAACAATTTGAGAGTCAGGGGTCAAGGGGGTTGAAGGAGGACCTTGAGATGGAGGGAGAGGAGTTTAGCCTCTGATACAGTAGCACATCAATACATTGTGGGTTTTAAATTAGGTGACAGACGGATGTCAGAGAAGTTTAAGGAAAATTATAATGGCTGTGTTATGCCTTTTGGATTAAAATGGGACAAAAGCTGGAGCGAGGAAGGGAAGCACAAACTGAATCACGCCAGGGATGAGGGCCACCTGGCAGTATTACTAGAGAGGAAGAAGTAGATGTGAGAAACACTACAGAGGAGAAGTGTGCATGACTGGGGGGCTGACAGGACGTAGGGGATGAGCGGGATAAGTTACCCTTATATTTTACAAAGCCTTGGGGAATAACGGTGCCAATGTGAGAGTAATTGGTAGAAGTAGTTGGTTAGGAAGAAAAGGTAATTTTGGCCTTTCGAACATAAAATTTGAGGTGACAATTACAGCTAGGCAGTAGCAATACAGGGACAGATCAAAAGCACATAGAGAAATTTTGATGACTATTTTCTAATTTAAGATATCACAACCAGAAATGAATCCTCGTCTCGTGTTATATGACATATCATAAAGTACCTAAGCAATGTTTCGCTCGCATTGAAGATAAGGCTAAAACTCAAGGCAATTTCCTCTTCTTGAATGAGTGGCCAAATCCACCAGTATATTTGTCCTTTTCCATTTCTGACATTTCTTTGAATACTATAGTTCAAAAACAAGACCTGTGTATTTTATTAGAGTAAAAAAGCAGACATTACAGCTGATAATGATTTCTATGCAAGATGAAGTGTTCTTACCACTTTTAAAATCTTTATGACTTTGTGTCTTTTGAACAAATTTGGAGAATTATACTATAGAAATGCAAATCTACAAAACTCCAAAGGGCAGATAGAATCAAGGAGGCAGATTTTAATTTAATTAAAAAAAAAAGCACTTTCTAAAAATGTGAACTACCCATAAATGGAAAAAGCTAATTATATTCCCTCTCTGGAAATATTTTAGCAAAAGTTTCACTCTCTGTAGAGATTCTATTAATAGGATTCTTACTTTGAGTCAGTGATTGGACTAAAAGACCTCTACAACAGTTTTTTATACTTATTCTCTTCCTCTTGTGTATTGAAGGTAGGTGAGGAAAGATTTGAATAATACCAATGAATTTGCTGGTTTATTCACCCATGAAGTTTTTGTACTTTCCCTACAAGCCAGGCATTGAGCTACTGGGCATTCCACAGTGAAATAGACACAGACCCTGACCTCAGTGAGCTCATAGTCTAATAAGGGATACAGTGAGCAGAGTGTTAAATGCTACCATAGAAGTAAATACCTGGAACTCAGGAAGTACAGAAATAACTCTAGAGGGGTCACAGAAGACTCTTGGGAGTAAATAACATATAATCTGAAGTATCAAACATTGCCGAAGATGGAAGAGGCTTAAGTTACTCCCATGGTGTTACTTGCCCAGTATTCACTATCTGAACACAAAAATTCTATAGTAACCTCTACTGTCAGAGAATAAAGTCTAATATAAGGAATTTTAATAGGACAGTGTGAACTACAGTCTCAGAAATGTGGTTTGGGTTTCCAGAAAACCTAAATCCAATTGAGACTAAAATATTTTAAAATCCTAATAAATCCCTATCATGGGATGCTATTGTGAAGTACTAACAGTTGCCCCCATATCTCCTTTATCTTGAACCTCCCCTATCCAGGCAACTAGACTGGATTGTTCTATTGACCCAAGAAGAGGGGTGAGGAAGAAGTGAAGGGAGTTTGCAGCGTCACCAGAAAATAAAGATATCAAATTCCTGGCTCGTCAATAAAAAATGCCCAGTTATATGATACAAGTATTAAGTCAAGTATTTGCTGGGCATTTTCCCCTCCCAGAAGGACAAATTTAAACTTTTTCTGGGCTAAGGGAGGAAAAGTGTTGGAATGGGGATGAGAAACAAGATTGTTAAGACATTGGTGAGGATCTCCACGAAGGGTCTCCAGATCCTTCTTCCCCTTACCTCCTCCACATAATTAGCTCCTTAGGGAGAGGAGAGCAATAGAACACTTAGAGAGGGTCAGGGTTCTGAGGATAAATTGTCCTGAATCTCATAGATGAGTGCTTCACAAATTTGAATGTGTGTATGAATCACCTGGAGATTTTTGATTGAGTAGTTCAGGACTGGGGCCCAAGATTCTGCATTTCTAACAATCTCCCAGGTGATCCCAATGCTGCTGGTCTACAGTCTACACTTTGAACAGAAAGATCAGAGGGGATTCTTAAAAGCAACAATGTCCCCAAGAATTCCCTCTTCATTCCCATGAAGCAGGCTCACCAGCAGAGGTGGTTGTATAAATGGATGAGGGCAGTTAGAGCCTGAGATGGCCCTCCTGAGTTTCCTAAAGTCCAATAGCAATGCATGAGAAGAGTTAATTTTCTTATGCTCTAGAAAATGGTGCAGAAACTAGCCAGGAAATTGGTGAGGAGCTCACAGACATAATGAGAGGACTCCATCATGAGAGGAAAGCAGCAGGGACCATACTACTAAGGTGCAGGTGGGAACAGGGACACCTCTGTGGATGCCAGAATGGAGGTATGTGCATGATTCAATGGGCTAGTACATCTCCATGGAAGCCAACATGAAGGACAACTGGCAATCACAGGCCAGATACCCTTCAACAATTCCCATCTGAAGCCACAGTACCATTAGCCACTGGAAATTAAATTCCACATTTACCCAGAATTGACAAGAACATTTTATTGGCTACTGAGAAGAAAGGGGATTTTTGAGATAGAAACTAAATTGTTACAGAAAAATAAAATTATTTTCTTAAATTCTCAGATTTGTGATCTGAGGACTTCATACTCAGTACTCAATGTGTATAAGAAATTTTATTGTTAATGCTCCCAAATAATAATTTAAATGAAAATGATAACTACCAGTACATTTTAGGTTTATTTTGAGGGGAGAACTGATATTTTATAGAGTTTTGTATTCTATGTAGGCCTTTGAACAGCCCTTCAGAGAGGCCGGAGGATTCAAAACTACTTTAAGTTCTTTTGGAAAATGAAAAAGATAGGTCAAAGTCAACTAAGAATTTTATCTCAATCCTTTACAGAAATAAATTCAAAAATGCAGAAAAATTCAAAATGGGAGAAATCAGTTCATGGAGAGAAAGAATATATTTTGATCGCTCACTGTGTGCCAAGTATTATAATGGGAACACAACATACAACTGCCCTAATCCTCTCAACAGCCTGTAAAATTATCCTCCTTTTACAGATGAGCAAAATAAGACTGAGGAGATTAGGTGGCAGAGCCAAGGTCTGAATTCAGGTCTATCTGATTACAGAGCCAAGATTTTCTTGTAAATGAAGATGAAAGATCCAAAGAATAATACATGTCTTGGGATCAAAGTTGTGGGTTTAGCAATGCCAAAAAGTTATTTGTAATACAATAATAAGAACAGTAGTTGTTGGAAAGAGACGTGAGGCGAAGGGCATGGTAGGTCAGGGGAGAAAAGAGAGAAGGAAGACTAGTATTTATTGATGAGTACTATGTGTGGGGAACTGATCTAGAGCATTAACATTCATTTACCCCTCACAGCGGTAAGAACTCATTGAGCAATCATTCTGTGCAGATCCCTCTGGAGTAATAGTTTTAGAAAATATGCTTGTACAAATAAAAGAAAAGTGTTCCATTTTGGCATATTTATTCCACATGTTAATAACTAATATTAATTGAATGCTTGTTATGTGTTGGATACTATTTTGAAGACATATATATTAATTTATTTAATGCTCACCAAAATCCTATCAAGTGAATGATTCATAATGACTCAATGACTGAGAAACTGGGGTTCAGAGAATTTATATCATTTGCTCAGTCACACAGCTAGGGAGTAATGGAGCCAGGATGTGACCACAAGCAACCGTCTTCAGAACTGAGGTGCATTGCTGATGTCCACAGCCCCTTTTACTCATTCTTCTGAGTACAGAGTATCTATTATATTTATAGGTCTGCATTAGGCCCTCTGAGCGTACAGAAAAGCACAAAATGTGTTCTCTGCTCCAGTTTATAAATTAAACTATATTGGCTTAGTTTATCTTTTAAATATGTGTGTGTGTGTGTGTGTGTGTGTATAGTCATTCTTAAGTCTGAAAATTCCATTGTTGTGATTACGTAAGGCCATTTTAACCTGCTTCATGAGATAAGATCAGTGTAGGTCCTAACACAAGACTGAATAGATCCATTATAGCAATTGAGATCCACTGAATTATATATTTTGGATCTATTCAATATGACCTTATAAAAAAAATCATGTTAATCATAATAAATGGTTAAATTTATTTACCTGTACAACCACATTAGCAAAAAAGATAAGATAAAAAATATTTTCCAATTATTATAAAATAATAGTAAATAAAACAAATGGAATGTAGCCAGATTCACCAGTCTAGCTTCTCTTAATTATAATATACTAAGGGACTTTGTGTACATCATTACTAACCCATTTAAAATGGGCTTTGAAGAATCACTGAGAACTGGGGATAATCCAGATGACTAGACACAACAGTACAGCTTCCTAAAAAAGCAAGATATGTCATTGAAAACAAAAACAAATATAAGCAAGTAACTGGGGATGGAAACAAGAACAATGTAAGCAAAATAGATCTTTTAAAGCACTGGTCTAATGATGATCTAATGGCCTCAATATTTTCCACAAGGGAAAAAGGGAAATTTTTTTCTATCAGTGAGTGGAGAAGAAATAAACCAAAGGTTTGAGTAGAAAAATGAAGCTACTGGACAGTTTCTGGAAGAAAAAAAAAAAAGAGAGAAAAAGATAGCTAACTCTAGCTCCAACAAGAAATAGTTTGGTAAGCAGTATTGAATACCTGGCAAATTTAGAAAATATAAACCTACAGAGGGGACAATTGTATGATTGGGCAATGTTTTTCCTTTAGAATTTAGCTGCCCGAATAGAATAGCAGCAGAAGTCTTTTTTAGGGTTTCCAGGGTTGAAGCTTTCTCAGGTAGGGTGGGGCCATGGCAAAGAGGCAGAGTGAGTTGCATAAGCTATAAAGATAGCATTTTAAATAATTAATGATGAAATCCAGGCTGAATATGAAAGGTCAAGAGGGAATAGATAGAATGGAATACAATAGGGGGGAGCCTTAAAGACCTGGAAGATTCTATGAAGTCAAACAAAAATTCTCTCAGCTTTCATCTTTTTCACAGTTCAAACATGCAGGTCACATAGGTTCCTTCTTAGACAAAAAACCTACCAATGCCTTTTGATATCAAACCAAATTCCTACCACAAATTACCACCATTTGTGATGGATACTAAATCAGCTTATCAAAATGTGAACTTACTTATGTAAAATTCAATGAAACCTTTCCTATATCAACAGAGTGTCCAGCAAAATTGAAGAAATCATCTGGCTAAGGTCCCCGTATAAAAACACCAAAGTGAAAAAAGCAAAACTATGTGTAAGAAAGAAAGTAGAGAATTTCTCTGCTTATCAAGAAAAGTGTCTCAGTGTGTCATTTCCTTTTTCCAAGTCTGGCAGAAGAAGGCTGACGTTTAAAGTCAGATATTTCAGAGATGGCGACCGCGGGCCAGTTTCTTCACTTCTCTAAGCATAAGGAACCTTACAGGAGTATACAAGTCAACGTTTGTAGAGCACATTGCCTAGTGCCTATCATATGCTAAGCTCAATAAATATTTTACTAAATTCCTACTTTAATCTGGCAAAGAAAACTTGACCACAGACTATTCTAGTGATTTAAAGAAAAACAACATGTCACACCACACAATTAACAATTTCTTTTTAGATTTTAACATTATAAATTACCAGATAAAAGAATGGAATCGACATTCATCACTAAACTTAGTAACAAAATAGTACCTCTCAAAAATTTCCCTGCAAAGTTTGCATGAATTCAGATGGAAAAACCCACAATAAAGGAAAATGAAGCTGTACTCCACGGCAAGATTAGTAAATAGATTATTTTAAGGACAAAGCTCAGATAAGAAAGACTATTTTTCTTTCATTTTTAACTCCTTCATTCTGCCAGATGATAAAAAACTTTTTAGTCAGACCCAGGCAACCTTAGGAGCTTTGAGTTTAAATTCAAATAACTCATTGTTTTTTTGCCTTCCCAAATATTCTTTAGGACAATATCAAATTTCCAAGGAAGAATTTATAGGATGTCTCCTTTAATCACTTCTACTGATAAATGACATTCTAGAATTTTCCAAAGTTATATCAGCCTTGCATTCTTGAGGTAATCTAACTTTATCATGATGTACCATGGTTATTTTATACATTGCATATTGCCAGTTTCAGTTTGCTAATATTTGTTTAGGATTCTTGAATAAGTAAAATTGGCCTGTAGTTTTCCTTTCTCGTGCAATTCTAGTCTGGGTGTTATCAAGCTTATATTGGATTCACAGCATACAGTAGGGGATATTCCCTCTTTCTCTATTTCCTGAAAGAGTTTGCAAAAGATTAAAATATTTGCCTTGCAAATTTGGTAGAACATACCAATAAAACCATCTGAGACTGGTGTTGTCTTTACGGGAAGATGCTCTACACTTTGTGTTTTTAATAGTTTTGAAGTATTTCTAAAAGTTTGTATATTTTTTCTAAATTGTCATATTTGTTGGCATAAAATTAACCAAAGTATTATATTTATTATCTTTTATAAATTTTGTTAGATATGAAGCTATTTTTCTTTTCCATTGCTAACATTATTTATTTGTGCTACTTCTAATTTTCTTCATTAATCTTGCTAAACTTTTGTCTGCTTTAATAGTCTTTTCAAGGAACCGACTTTTGACTTTATAGATCCTATTTATTATATTTTCTGTTTTCTAAACCATTAATTTTGCTCTTAACTTCATTACATTCTTTCTTAAAATATTTATTTTTCTTGTGTTATTTTTCTAACTTTTTAGGTTGCATGTACAGCTCATTTATTCTTCCCTCATAAAGCATTTAAGGCTATATCTTTTTCTCTAAAAACTACTTTTGCTGGACCCCTTATGATTTGATATGCAATATTTTTATTATTTTTAGTAGTAAATATTTGAATATACATCTTAATGTCCCCTTTCCAAGTATATGAGACCTTTTGCTTGTCTTTTATTGCTTGACTTTTAATTTAGTTGTGTCCAGAAAACGTGTTCTGTGTGAAAACAATCTGAAATTTGTCAACTTTTGCTCCAAGGCCCAGATTGTAGTCAGTTTTTGTAAATGTTTACTGATAAGTATTTAAACAGATATGTCTAGCAAGTTAAAAGTTACAAAAGTTTTCTTACTTTCTAGCGAAGGAAGATGGAGCTAGATAGACAGGTAAAATATATGTTATATCAGATAACAATGTCCTAAGCAGAAATGTAAAGCTTAGTAAGGGGGCAGCAGGACTGGGGGTGGCCTCACTAGTAAGGTAACATGAACAGAGACCTGAGCATCGAGAGGATGCCAGCTGTGCCTCTATCCGAGTGAAGGAGAGCCTTCCCAGGAGAGGGAACAGCCAAGGTAGGAGATAGCAGTCGGCTTGGTGTGTTCAAAGAACAGCCGAGATCCCGTGTGGCTGAGGTAGGGTAAGTGAGGCATGGAGTGGTAGGCTTGGAGGTCGGGGTGGGAGGGGAGGCCCAGGTCATTCAGGAACTTTAGGTCACCCAAAGGACTTTGGTTTTTATTTTGAGGGAGCCAGAGGGCGTCTGGGGAGCTGTGAGAAGAACTGTGATATATCCGATTTAACGTTTAGAAGCTCCCACGGTCAGAGGTTTGACCAGAGGAAGGTGAGAATGCAGCCTTTACTTCATTGATTTTCATTTGCTGCATTCAGTAAGTGATCACTATGTGCTAGGCACTGTGCTAGGAACTTTGCATACATTATTTCATTTAATTTTCAACTGCTCTATGACGGAGATAATAGTAATAATAACCACCACCAAGATAGTAATAGCTAACAATTATTGACCAATTACAATGTGTCAGGCGCTAGTCTATGCACTTTAATCACTTAATCCACCCCAAAACCAATGAAGTGGATAAAATTATTGTCCCGTTTTACAAATTTAGGAAACGAGAAATGGAGAGATTAAATAACTCACCCAAAGTCACCTGGCTGAATGCAGGCAGCCTCGCCGCGGAGGTTTACCTCTTCGCCACTACGCAGGATTGCCTCCCTTGCAATAAGCTTTATTTTGAGGATGAAGACATTTGGGTTTAATGAGGTTAACAAACCAAAGTTCTCATCCTTCGGTGTGATGTATAATTTGAACCCAGGTCTATCAGATTCCTGAGCCCGGGTTCCCCCGTGGTGGGTGGTACCAGCCAATAGCCTCTCTGCAAAGCCCTGCTGGTCATGAGGGGTCAGAGTGAGAGATGGTCAGTGGCATTGTCTTAGAATAGAAAGGCCAGAACATTCTGTAGATTGTGTATTTCTTCTTTTTGATCTCAACACTCTACTCTTCAGATAGAGATATTTTACTCTCTGTAACACTTGATGTACTTGTCTCTTTCCATTCCTTGAGAACAGTGACTATTCCTTACCCTTCTTTGTATTTTGAGCACTTAACATAGTGCTTGGCAGAAGGTGCTTAATAAATGTTTGTGGAATGCTAATGATTGCTTAAACTCTTTGCTAGAGAGGAAGACCCAAACACACAGGGGCTTAACCTATTCTATGTAAGAGAGATTAACTGGCCCAGTGTCAGGTAGATTGCTCAATCCTAGTCAATGTATTTCATAATGATTAATAAGGTGAGCAAATGTGTGGTCAAAATATACAAATTGCTCAGAACAAGGTTCAGAAAAAAAATAAATGAAATAAATGGTTCTCAAACGCTGAGCTTTAACTGATCTTTATAAGTATTTGAACAAACGTGTCAAGAAAGTTATTTATTTTTTTAGACTTTTTTTGAAGAAGAAGATTAGCCCTGAGCTAACTGCTGCCAATCCTCCTCTTTTTGCTGAGGAAGGCTGGCCCTGAGCTAACATCCATGCCCATCTTCCTCTACTTTAGATGTGGGACGCCTACCACAGCATGGTGTGTCAAGCGGTGCCATGTCCGCACCAAGTATCTAAACGAGCGAACCCGAGGCCACCGAAGCAGAACGTGCGCACTTATCCGCTGCGCCACTGGGCCGGCCCCAAAAGTTATTTTTTTAAAACAGCTTTTTTCTCTTTTAGTGAGGAAGATTTGCCCTGAGCTAACATCCGTTGCCCATCCTCCTTTTTTTTTTTTTTTTCTTTTTTTTTTTTGCGTAAGGGAGACTAGCCCTGAACCAACATCTATGCCAATCTTCCTCCACTTTGTATTTGTGATGTCTCCACAGCATGGCCAATGAGGGGAGCAGGTCTGCACGCAGGATACAAACCCACGAACCTGGGCCGCCAAATCAGGGGCAGGGAAATTGAACCACTGGGCTCCAGGGCTGGCCCCTTAAAAAAAGCTTTTTAATAATAGGGCTAATGACAAATGGTAGGTAAATATTACTGAGAGACATACAGAATGAAACCAACTTTCCATGTGATATACAATTACGTCAATAGTGCTATATGCAAATTCATCTGATCTAGCAATTGTCCAGTTCTGTTCTTCTTCTGTCTCCACCTACTATCCTTGCAAAAAAAAAAAAATACTCCCTAAAATATTTTAATTGTTGGAGGGAGGAGAGTAAAGAGTATGGCTGACAGCTATTCAAAATGAGGGCAACTCAATGGGGCATTTTGCTTTGGTGGTTCTGACTAAAAGGACTGTCATATTTTGCATTTAATCTGTAACTCTGCAGTCATGTCGGGAACGAGACATTGCTGCCAAGAATGTGTGGCGAGCTGAATGTGCAGTAGGAGTCGAATTACAAGGAAAATCTCCATTCTCTTCAGATAATCTCTTGAGGTCTTAGATAACTTCCTTCTCAAGTCTCACATCTCCATTTTAACCAAAGGTGGGGTGCGGGGGGAAGGAAACTGTTTCCTTCGTAAGAAGTAATTTTAGTCCCTTTTCAGAATGCAAGACTGTCCCACTGGGGGTTGGAGGCTGAGGGCAAGTCACGCCCTGTATGTTGTTCCCTCTCCACATGCTGTCCCCAGCCCATTTGGATAAACAGGTAAAACTGGATTTAAGTAAACCTCAAGGAGAATCTCAAAAGAGAAAAATCACAAAGGAGTAAATTATAACCATCGACTGTATGCATTTTTAATGAACCTCAGGTTTTTATTTTCCAGCACTACTTCCATTTACTCCCTCTACTCCTCTTGGAGTGACTAGTGTCTTTGGCCTCGTGAAGAAAGTAGAGAAATAACAAAGCCCTAGTCAGGGCAGTAGTTTTCATTAGCCACAGCGTGAATAGGATACAAAGCATTAGTGAAGAATTTGAGCTTTGGAGTCCTGCTCTGAATTCTGTCCTTCTACCGTGTGGCCTGCGACAAATTACTTAATCTCTTTGAGCCCTAGTTTGTTTATGAGTTAATTAAGGATAATAATGCCTATCTCATCTGGTTGTTTGAGAGCATTAAATAAGAGCATGCTGTAAAGGTTAATGCATGCTACATTGTAAATGATCAAGAAATGGTATAGATGTTAATATTATCATTACTATGACACTTTATTTATGCAATAAAAGTTATTAATTATTAATCCAGAAGTTGTTCTGACTGGTCTCACTTTAAATTTGTGACTACAAATCTCAAATGGCTCAAAACACTGTCAGACAATTCTATCTCATTTCCATGGTAACTTCATTTTCGCCCTCTCCAAATTAGCTTTCATAACATCCTCTCTTCTCAAATCTTCAATATCTCCCCCCAACACACACACACTCACACTCAACTGCGGCTCATGCTCAGCCCTTAGTTCATAGAAGCAGCAAAGGCAATCAGATGGGAACCACTCTCCTTCCCACCTCCAAAGCCACTCACCTGCCTACGTCCTTGCTCATCAGCTTTACCTTCCCTCCTTTTCCAGCGGAAGAAGTGCCCCTGCTCCTCAGGCCACCCCATCCTGAGCTTGGAGCACAGCCTCTCTGGCTTCCCAAGGACCTCACTCTTGTCTCATGTGTTGGCTACTTTTCCTCTAAAAGGACTTCAATGCCGGCATGTCCCAGGGCTCTGCCAGGCCCTCTTTCCTTCTCTATTTACATTATCCCTCTAAATGATTTTACCGAGTCTCATAGCTATAAGTATCATCTATGCTTTAATGACTAATATCCGATATTCCTCATCTCAGTAAATATTACCGACATCTGCCTCCCACTTCATTGCTCAGGCCCCAAACCTAGAAGTCCACATCCAATCTGTCCACAAGTCATGTACAGTTTACTGGCAACCCCCAAATATATCTTAAGTTTAACTTCTCACATCCTCCATTACTACCACCCTGGTCAAACAGCCATCATTTCCATCTAGATCAGGATTTCTCAACCTTGGCACTATCAACAATTTGGCCAAATTACTCTTTGTCATGAGGGGCTCTCCTGTGCATTGTAGGCTGTTTAACAGCATCCCTGACGTCTACTCACTACATGTCAGTAGCACTCCTACTCCACAGTTGTGAAAACCCAAAGTCTCTCCAGATATTGCCAAATGTCCCCTAGGAGGTTAGGGGATGCAAATCACCCCTGACTGAGAACCATTGGTCCAGATTATTGCCAGCAATCTCATCAGTAATCTCCCAGCTCCACCCTTGCCCTTCTAAAATCTACACCCACACAGCAGCCAGAGTGATCTCATTCAGGATATAAATCATACCATATCCAGCCCTGGCATAAAACATTTCAATGGCTTCCTTTGCACTTAGAATACAGTTCAGGCTTCTGAGATTATTTCCTTCTACTCTCACCATCAGTTACGGCACTGCAGGCACTCTGGTATTCCTGCTGTCCCTCAAACTTGCCAAGTTCATTCCCATCTCAGGGCCTTCGCCTTTGATGTTCCCTCTGCTTGAAATTCTCATCTTCCCATAGATCATACATGGTTACATCTCACCTTTATTTTTTTAAGATTGGCACCTGAGCTAACTTCTGTTGCCAATCTTCTTTTTTTTTTCTTTTTCTTCTCCCCAAAGCCCCCCAGTAAGTAGTTGTATATTATAGTTGTAGGTCCTTCTGGTTGTGCTACGTGGGATGCCGCCTCAGCATGGCTTGACGAGTGGTGCCATGTACACATCCAAGATCCGAACCGGTGAAACCCTGGGCCACCAAAGTGGAACGTGTGAACTTAACCACTTGGCCATGGGGCTGACCCTACATCTCATCTTTTAAGTCACATCTCAAATGTCTTCTCCAGCTTTCCTTGAACAGCCTAGCCAAAGAAGTCCCCTAAAGCTGCTTTCCATTACTCTATTTTATTTTCCTTATCAGTACTAAAATTATATCATTTTATTTATTTTCACCTATTTATTTTCTGCCTGTAAAAATGTCAACTCCATGAGAGGAGGGGCTTTACTCGGTCTTGTTAACCACCATATCCTTAACTTCTTGAAAAGTACCTGACCAAAATAAGCTTTCAGAAAACATTAACTAACAAATTGTTAGCTGACTAATTGGCTGATTAAACACCTATGTGATCTAGGTACTGGATTTGGGGCTGTGGCTAGAAAAACGAATAATGAGATATGATTTCTGTCCTCAAGGAGCTTGGTCCAATGGAGGTTTCAGAGAAGTAAAAAAGTAATTACAACACAGAGTAGTAGGTGCTATAACAGGGGGAAACCCAGGGGTTGTAATAGTATTAATGGCAGAGGCCCTTAATACACAGCTCAGGCAGCCAGAGAAGACTTCCCAGAGAGGGTGGCATGAAAGCATAAGTCAAATTGGGTGAATTGGAGTTAGCTAAGTGAGTGCGTACATATCATGGGTCTGAATTGTGTCCTCTCCCAAATTCAAATTCATAGAACCCCCAGTACCATAGAATGTGACTGCATTTGGAGATAGGGCCTTGAAAGATGTAGTTAAGGTAAATGAGGCCTTTGGGTTGGGCCTTAATCCCATCTGATTGGTGTCCTTATAAGAAAGAAGAGGAAATTTGGACACACAGAGAGACGGCAGGGAAGCATGCGTGCAGAGAGAAGACCGTGCAATGACACAGTGAGATGGTGGCCGTCTGCAATCCAAGGAGAGAGGCTTCAGAAGAAACGACTCTGCTGACGCTTCTAGCCTCTGAGACTGCAACAAAATAAACTTCTGTTGTTTAAGCCACACAGTCTGTGGTACTTTTTTGTGGCAGCCTGAGAGTGAAGTGTGTCGCTGAGATGAAAAGTGCTGGAGTGTGGAGTGCAGGCTGGGTAGGGGCACGAGAAGAGGCTAGAGAGATAAGCAAGGGTGAGCTCATGAAGCCCAGTGGAGGAGTCAGAGCACGATGGTGATCAGTCTTGGGAACACTGACAAATCACAGGCAGCAGAGTAAGGTGATCAGATTTGCCTCCGAGAGAAAGAATTTTAGTGGTAACATAATGAATAAATTTTAGGAGGGCAATCGCAGAGACCCTGAGAGCAAGAAGGAGGCATACGGCTTTGGAGTCCAACAGACCAACATTCTGATCCTAGCTCTGCCACTTAAAAGCTCTGTGACCTTGGGCAAGCTCTTCCCCTCCCTTTGCTTCTACTTCCTCACTTGTAATTTTAGGCATAATAATTCTTATCCCATGGGTGATATAAGGATTCAATAAAACAGGGTATGTAAAACACTTGGCATAGTACCTGACACATCATAGGCAATGAATGATTGGTAGCTATTAAAATGTCTAAGGCAGTAATAGTAGACCTGGAAAAAAGGGACAGGCTTGAGAGATCTTAAAAATAGGTAATCTGGAAAATTTGGTGATTAATTTTACGTTTGTGGATAAGGGAGAAGATGAAATCAAAAACAGCTTCCAGACTTTTGATTTGGGAAGCTTTGGATTGCAGTGTCATTCACCCAAATAGGAGACACAAAGAAGAAGCAGAGAGAGGAAGAGCAGGAATTTAATTTTGGATGTATTGAGTTTGAGGGGGTCCCTGGTACATTTAGGAAGAGTTGCATCATAGATAGCTGAATACAGGGACTTAGGTTTGGGAAAGAAGTTTGGGCTAGAGATGTAGACTGGCTTGAGGAGACTATCCAGAGAAGGTGTCCAGAGTGAGAAGAGGAGCGGAAAGTAGGTAGAACTCCAGGGACACATCCACAAGCAGAAGAGGAGAGAGGATAAGAGGCTGAAAAGGAACCACAGAGCTATGAGAAAAAGAAAGAGTTAAACCAAAAGAGGCAAGACATTTTAAAAAGAGAGTTGTCAACAGTACAAAAGCCAAAAAGAAATCAAATAAGGTAAGGATCATGACCTACCCATTGGACTACGTCACGCTTAGACATCAGGCATGACTAGGGGATGGGTGGGTTCATGGAGCAACAGGGGTGCAAACCCTGCTATAATGGGGCAAAGAATAAATGAGAGGTGAGGAAGTGAACACTGTGAGCTTTCTGAAGGAAAAGAGAAGACTACCCGTAGAAGGAAATTCTTTTTGCTCCTTCATGATTCATAACTCCTTATCTTTCACCATCCTAACTTCCTTTGGCCCAGGGGTTCTTAATTTAGGGTTCACAGACCTCCTCACATGGTTTATGAATAGAATTTGAGTCTACGTATTTAGAAAGGAGAAAAAATTACAACTTTCATTTCATTAGCCTGAAATTTAGCATTTTCATCAAGTATGAATGTAGGCAAAAACTACAAAAGATTAGCAGTATCTTTGACTGTCAAAAATATATTTTCATATCGTACTATAGTTGTCACAGATTTCTCAAAATACCATTTACACTCATCACTTTTGTGAAATTATGATAGTTATCAAACCTACTGCAAGATCTTGATAATAAATTGTTTAAACAGATTTTAAAAACTGTATTTAAATGTAATCAGTTTTCTTTGTCATCTTATGCATTTTATTTCGTTGTTTAAAAACATTATTCTGAGAAGGGGTCCATTGGCTTCCCCAGATGTCAAAAGGGTCTTTGGCACAAAAAGGTTAAGATTCCCTGCTCGCCCATAACATAAGCCATGCACCTACTCCATTATCCCCAAGTTTTGGTTTCTGTATGCTGCTGTCCTTATTTTGATAAGCCACAACTGTCCCAAGTGTTCCTCCAGGGAAAATAGCCATGTGTCTCTAAGCACTCTTCTGCTGATCTGAGCACCTACTGGTGCTTTCACTTTCACCTGTTGTGAGGTGAAACATCACCTGTATTGAGGTGGTAAAAATTGTTTCAAGTCTTCATTCACTTCTTTGCTCACCATTGATCACCATTATTGAGCACAAGTTACTTGGTGACATACTTGGGGATACAGCACCAGTACCTCCTAGGAGTTTATAGTTTGGGGAGAGGTCAGGAGAGAAGAGAGAGAGACTTATACATAACAGTTACGAGACAATGTGGAAGTAGTTTTATTAGGATATTTAAGTTTTATGGTATATGAGATGCCAGAGGAAGGCTTCATGCAGGAGGTGATGAACGCTGTTAAAGCACTGAATTTGCAGAAACTGGATAAGTAATGTTCGTGAAGCTGTTACTCTGTTTTCTAAAAAATCTTTGAACATTAAACAAAATGGAGTAAAAGAGATTTCTTTTCCATTTTGGTATACACATTTAATTACCATACTTAATTAGAGCTTGGGAAAAAATTAAGGAAAAGATTGAATATTTAGGACACCTTCCTTCCTCTAAGCATTTATACAGAGAAATAGTGTTTATAATCACTGTGAGATGAAAATATTAGGCAAATGTTAGTTTAAAAAGCAATTTGATATGAAGAATTTTCAGTTTTTCATAGATGAGTATATGACGCCTGCTGGCCAAATTGTATAACTTCCATCTCCAAAGGACTGATGAGTAATAACACTAATATTATTATTAACTCTGTTTCCCAACCAGAGGAATTACATATTAGGCCTGGGCTTTCCTTTAATGACCAGCAAGGGGAAGATTTTTTGAAATGGTGAATTTGGCACTTTTTTTGTTTTGTTTTTCTAGCTTGAGAAGTTCAAGAAGGTTAAAGAATTCAAATATTTAATGTGATTTCTTTAATAGTAAGTTAACTGAGAGTTGGAAAGAAGTAATGCCTCGCTCAAGGTCACACCAAGTGGATTGTCCAGCTAATTCTAGAGCCCAGGCTGTTCTCCTACATTCCCAGTCTGGGAAAGGTATTCCAAGGTATAGTTTCAAGCTGTTAACTTCTCTTCTACCTCTTGTGATTTGACTCGACTATTCATAAGTTTGACTACTGACAACATTATTAATACTTTGTATGTGTCTAATTCTTTCACTTTCTTTAAAAGTCTGGTTTACTGAGGTAAAATTTACATAAAACAAAATTCACTAATTTTAAGTGGATAGTTCTTTCAGTTTTGATAAATGTATACAGTCACATCACCAACACCATAAACAAGATCTAGAATACTCCTATCAGCCCCCAGATTTCCCTCATGCCCTTTTGTAGTCAATTCCCCCTTCCCATGCCCAAGCCTGGAAACCACTGATCTGTTTTCTGTCTCTAGTTTTGCCTTTTCCAGAAAGTCATCTACATGGAATCATAGCATGCAGCCTTTTGTGTCTGTCTTCATTCACTTGGCTTACCAACTGGAGATTCAGCCATATTATTGCATGTATTGGTGGTTTGTTCCTTTTATTGCTAAATAGCATTCTATTTATGGATAAACCACAATATGTTATGCTTTAACTAGTTGACGGAAATTTGAGTTGTTTTCACCTTTTGACGATTATGAATAAAGTTTCAATAAACATTTGTATGAAGGTCTTCGTGTGGATATATGTTTTACATTTCTTGGATAAATACTCAGCCATGGAATTTCCAGGTTATATGGTAAGTGCATGTTTAACTTGATGAGAAACCGGTTTTTGCTTTTTAAAAGTAATTTTATACATAGTTATTTTTTCCTTATTTTAGCTTAATTCTAGTTGTGTCCTCCCATGTCACTGCTGTAGAAATCTTTTGTACAAAATATAGCTTTAACTGCAAGTATGATGAAAAAACAATGAGAAAAAGCAATCCTCTTCAATAGAGCCATGAATTAGAATTTTTAAAGGAATAGAGGACAGCCTTGGAATCATCTGCAGCCTGTCACTTTGACTTGCCGTAGTGACCTTTAACTATTGGGCAAATTACCTAACCTCTCAGAACGTCGTTATTGAATCCTCAAACTTGGGTGATACAGGTATCTACACTGCGCAGTTGTTACAAAGATTATATGGTATAATGTAAGTGAGTGTTCCCCACATAATGGTCGCTGCTGTTACTGCCATTGGATTAACGACTTTTGGTAAAAGCAAAAGGCTACATTCAAGAGAACAAACGGTATTACACAAGTGATATTTTAGGATTCATTAGGAATTAATGTGTTTCAGGGGTTATAAATATATCACCCAGAGACAAATGAGTTTCCTTTGGCTCTAGTGTCTACGATGCGTTAGTTTTTAAAATATTGCTATTCTTTTTTTTTTTAAAGATTGGCCCTGAGCTAACGTCTGTTGCCAATCTTTTTTTTTTTTCCTCTTTCTTCTTCTTCCCAAAGATCCTCAGTACATAGTGGTATATTCTAGTTGTAGGTCCTCCCAGTTCTACTATGTGGGACGCCACCTCAGCGTGGCTTGGATGAGCAGTGCTAGGTCCCCGCCCAGGATCTGAACAGGTGAAGCCCTGGGCCACTGAAGCAGAGTCTACGAACCTAATCACTCAGCCATGGGCCGTCCCCTAAAATACTGCTATTCTTGAGCCAGCCCTGATAGTCTACTGCTGAAATTTTGGCGCTGTCACTCCTGCAGCCCGAGTTTGTTTCCTGGTCAGGGAACCACATCACCCATTTGTCAGTTGCCATGCTGTGGTAGCAGCTCACATAGAGAACTAGAGAGACTTACAACTATGATGTACAACGATGTAAGGGGGGGTTTGGAGAGAAGAAAAAAAAAGAGGAAAATTGGCAACGGATGTTAGCTCAGGGCTAATCCTACACTGCAAAAAAAAAAAAAAAGCTATAAAATACTGCTATTCTTACACTTTACCACAGATTAGCATTTTGTACTTAATTAAGGTCATGTCTTTTATATGTCACTGAGAAATTCTATTGTCACAAAAATTATGATGATAATAACAATGTGTTACAACTTATATAATATGATTTACCGAGGCAAGGGCCCATTTTACCATAGTCACTTTTGAAGGATTGGTTTTTTTATACCTCCACTTAAGAAGATATTCTTAATAAAGAAAACATTGACAGTAGGCTTTTAACTTTGCTATTTTCAGACTAGTTTCACCCAGTTTACTGGCAGGTATTTAATCTGCTAAAAATGTGAGTCAGTTAATTAGGTTGCACTGACATCTGCTGGTAAGACAGTAAATTCCATAAAAATTGTGTTCTAAATTTCAGTAGAATCCAATAGTTTAATTTAGTCTTTAAAACTTGTATTTGCATTCCGGGTTAAACAAATTAGCAGCTGTACCTGATAATTTCTGTTTCACAGTTCAATTTGACTCAAGTGGTGTGTTAGCCTGTTGCAGCTCTCTTTGGGATCTTCATAAAGGCCAGTGGCAACAGAAGCTTGGTTAAGAAGCAAAACATCTTTTAAATCATAACATTTTCCAGGGTCTACCACTGAACAACAGCATCATCATCATCTTCTTCATCATCTCATCATCATCATTATGACTTTTGGTCTGAAAACAGGACAACGATAGTGATGTTTATGAAGTTAGTATTCGCTTTGAGAAGCACTCATGGGGAGATAGACTTTGGGTGTCGGGAAGTCAGTAAGCTCCAGCAGATCTATACTCTAGGGGATTATTTCTTCTTGTCAGGAAGCATAACATGGCGCCTTTAAAACCTACCAATTCAACACTCTGTTTTAGGGTCACAGAATTTTACAACTGGAAAGAAATTTACTGATCATTTAGTTCATCCCTTTCTTTTATAGATGTGGAAACTTAAGCCTCAGATAAAGTTCCATAACTCATTACCTTGCTGATATGAGAAAAATGTTTCCTAATTCTCCCATTCCGATATTCTTTCCTATACAAATTGTCTTCACTAGCTGCTTATTAAGTTTACTGTTTAACTAAAAAATACTTCAACACACAAATATACACATGTAAACATGATTAGGTGAGAATTTATATTTAGCTTACTTTAACTCAATCATCCTTTCTCCAACTAGAGATGTGTTATTAAAATACACACTATATTACATATTTCTCTGTAGTGCTTCAGAAATATATATTTATTCACAGGTTCTTCTCAGAAACTGAAGCTCCACTGTCTATTTCTTCAGATGTAAAAATAGAAAGAGGCATGTGGGTCAGGAAAAAACAAAAAAGAGTCAGATAAACTTTAACCAGGGAAGTTTCTGGCTCTTTGATCAGATTCGAGGTCACAGAATTATGCACCAGATGTCTTATCAGTAATATAAACACTCCTGCCCCCTTTAAATTTCTGTTCCAATAGGCACTGTCACATAGGATAAAACTTTAGCAATGCAACTTGCATTGTGATAAAGTGTGTGCTATATAAATTGCCATATATTGTACAATATAAAGCCAAGCACATTTTTCTCAACTTCAGCACTATTGACATTTTGGGATGCTTAACTTTTTGTGGTAGGGGGCTTCAGCATCCTCACTAGATGCCAGTAACGTGTCCCCAACTGTAACAACCAAATTTGTCTCCAGACATTGCCAAGTGGCCCCAGGAGCCAAAATCAGCCTAAGCTAAGAACCACTGCCGTAAATTAAAGTTGCTTCCTTCAGATTTTTTTTAACTACTTAAAATATTCCAATCAAGAATTTGATTCTTTTTATCTTCAAATAAAAGAAATATTGACATATGAAAAGGGGAAGAGCCTCAAGAGTCCTCTCTAGTTTAGATAAATACCACATTTAAATAAATATTCCATTCTGAGTTAGAGCTAATAACGTGGGTTCCTTAAAGTGTTTTCAGTACTTGCATGTTTCTTCTTGCTTCCTTCTATGCTTTAAGGCATAATTTTGACACGGCTACTAATTCACAACCAACTTTCTTTAACTCTTGGGCAAGCTGCTTTCTTTATGTAATGGCTTTTTAAAAATTATTTTATTTTCCTGTACTACAAAGTTCTTTCTACACATTATGCCCTTTGAAACCAAAGCAACCAGAGAAATTTCAGGGCAGGTTTCTTCATCTTCATCCTGCAGATAAGGAAATCAAGTGGAGCCGGGACTCGGTGTATATTTCCAATGAACCAAAGGTTTCTTGCATTTCATCCACAGTAAGTATATTTTTGAAAATATTGAGAAGGGTTTCATGAAAGGAGAAAAGGAGGAAGGGAGAGGAGGAGGAATGGAGGAGAGACGGGAGAGTGAAGTTGGGAGAACCCTAGCAGAACAATAAAACCGAGTTTATGAAGTAGCATGGGGTAGAGGAGGATCAGAGCTCACCATTTAATCCCTTGTAGCATCCAGCGAGATTTGGCACCTCCATATTCCTCCTGCATCACAGCATTATCCTCCATTCCATCCTCCTCCTTCCCACTCCCTCTACCTCCTACTTTTCCCACTGCTACCACAAGTGCATGTAAGTGCACACATGCGAACACACACACACTTTTTCACTCCTGACCTTGGGGTCAAAGTCCTAGGGCTTTCCAAGAGGAACAAGTGCGAGAATTTTTTGTTGTTTCCAAAATTTTTACTCCTAGGACCAGCAAAGGGTCAGCAATTCATTGCCTAGACTCAAGTCTTGGAGCAAGGAGTTCCTAGATGCATTTCAAAAGCTTCCTGAAGTTACACTGCCCTCAAATCTTTTATTTTACAGTTGATTGATTGCCTGTCTTCCAGCTTCCTTAACACAGAGATCTTAACACAGCCTCGGTCTTTCCAAATCCTGTAGCTTTTGAGCATTCTGTACATGGAAAAAGTAAAAGAAAATTATAAAAGTAATATGCAATGTTGGGAAGTCTGATAGGAAATAGGTGCTATCAGTTGTGATAATAATAGTGTGGCTATGACAATGCTTCTGGAATATCTATCAAAAACGCTAAAAACATGCATACTACCAGATAGATCCAAGTGTTGAACTTCCTGGACTTGATTTCAAAGAAATCACTATAGACATGCTCAAAGATGTCTGTTCAAGGCAAAAACATTTATCCAAATGTTTTATAACAGTAAAAAATTATCAAACAAAATGGTAATGATTGATTATATAAATTATGGTTTACCTATCCAATGAAATAAATATGCTCTAAAATAAATCATGCTGTTAAAATATGTGCCTAGAAAAGTTGGGAGGAATAGACATAAAAATGTTTAGTCATTGTTAATGTGGTGGTGAGCCTTTAATTTCTTCTCTATGCTGTTCTGAATATGCCAAAATTGCTAGATTTAATATGTGCTGTTTTAATAATGAGAAAAAGAACATTTGAAATAAAGAAAATGTGATGAAAATTGCCATGGTTCTCTGCCCATTGTCATGTAGAAACAATTGCCCAAATATCTTGTCTGGTGGGTCCAGGGGCCTTTCTAATCATTAGGTAGTGAGTTGTAGAATTAACTGCACTTATTGTCAATGACACATCCCAACAACTTCCATTTATTGATCATTTAAATTGGGCAAGGCATTCTGCTATATTTATACAAACTATCTCTTTTATTCCTTAAAACAAATCCCTAGGTAGGTATCATTCCCATTTTTGCAGATGAGGAAACTGAGGCTCCAAGCGGTTAAGTAAATATGAGATCTAAGGCTCTGAGTCCAAGTTCTCTATCGGCACACAATCTCTAAGTTAAATTGCTTCTCTTGTGTAGTTTTAAGCCTGAGCATCATGTCTTCTCTGGATCGTTTTGAGGAAGAATAAGAGGTGTGCAGGGAAAAACAATTTTAGTAGAATTCTAGCCACAATGCAAGTCTTTGTAACATAGATTGAACTTCACTTTGCTTTCATATTTGCTCTATAAGGTCCAAAAAACATGATATGATTAACTTATGTGAGGCTTAAAACAAGTTTAAGAACACAAGATGGGAAAAAAAAAATCTGAGAATATTTTCCCACTGCAAAATTTTCTCACGGAGAATGTAGCTAGCTAATGCGTCTACCTTACTCTGAGCAATATATTAGAATGTTTAGAAATTTGTAAAAATAATGACCACAAAAACAAGAGCCTGCTTAATTAACATAGAACACCTGGATGGTAAAAGTTTACTTTATTTATCCGCCCAAGAGGCAAAAAAATCACTACCAAGGTTGGACAAAGTAGATAACTAACATTATAGATTTTTAGTGAGGTTTTGAGTTCTACTGGTTTTATCTGACTGCATTAAGACGCATACACATGCCAACGCAGGAAACAACATATGCTCAACTAACTGCACAGAGACTTCATTGTTGCAACATTAACCACGATTAATATTTTCAGAGCTTTGCAATTGGGAGAACATAATGTCATTATACGTGGAGGAGGAGAAAGAGGAGGAGGAGGGAGAGAGGGAGAGAAGATGGTAGACAGAGGCCTAATTAAATATTCCTTGCCATCAGTAGTGAACAAGGACCAAATATAGACACTGTGTAGAGCACAGATATTAATTTGCATAACAGGACGTGGGCAACTTAACAATGAGCTGATGTAGTCCCTATAGAATTGCCTGCTATGACTCAGTACTCTTATTTTTTCCTGTATCTATGTAATTGAAATTTCATCATGATGAATAATGCCTTGGATCTTTTTTGGAAAAAAAAAAAAGAAGTTCTGGATTCAAGAGAATGACTTTGTGCATAATCCATACCACTCTTTAAGATCCATGAGATCACCTACGCCCTGACAATAAAGACCTTTTGACAATAACATTTTTAACTTCTGCCAGTTCCTACTTAATCATTCTTTCAGAAGCGTTATCTTATACGTGTTTCTTAAACTACATATACTGTATGTAAAAAATAAGAATTAATGTACAATCTCAAGGTCAGATTCAGTGACAAAATGCACTACCTGAATCTTGTAACAGATTTACTCCTTGCTGCATATAAGTTGCATATAAGAAACATAGGCTGCACTTTTTTTGTGATCCATGCAGTAAATGTTCACAAAAATCAAGCAAACAACTAGACATCCCTCAGCTACTAAAATTCACTCCCCTAGTTACAACAGACTTATTAACAAAAATAAAAGCGTTGATAGTTGCATCAAAACCATGCTTGGCTGAGGCAGTCCTGGAAAGGGTTGGGTGGAAGGACCACACGGGAAGCACTGGTAGTCACGAATGTGTCACTTGTTTTTACATGGGATTGAGACTATTCTCTCTTCACATGGCTTTTCCCTACCACAGGCTTTTGCGAAAAAGGCATTTCAGACTTCAAATGAAAACAATCATCCTTTAATGAAAAAGCTGAGAAATGCTTCTCTGATCCTGGAAACAGCTTTCTACACAGGTCCTTAAGGCAAATGCCAGGAGTCAAAGAAATTGGAGAACAGTCTCAGGATGTAAACAACAAAATCGCTGACCAAGGCGTTGTATCTGTGGACAAAAACTTCTCACAAGAAGACCTATCTGGATAATACTAGCTTTTTGGTTTTTGAAGTTCATGTGAATTTCATATCTTAGGAGCGCTGTACATTTTTTATTTTGTAGAGACTTCTGGGGTGGATAAAAGTTCATGATGTTGCTTAAAAAAAGAAAACAAACCAACCACAGCACGGATGAGCTACTCAAATACTAAGCAGTTTTGAGGTTGGTTTTTGTTTGTTTTACTTTCACATTTTACTTTTGTGGTTGGCATAAGGAAAACCAAACTGAGAAATCATAATGTTGGAGTATTTTAAGGGCATGCTACCATAGATATTAACAAGCTTATTTATACAGAAAGACCTCTGCAGAAAGTGCTCTGCTCGATGCCACATTCCAGAATAGCCACCGTTGCTTTCTTTTTCTAAATTGCCCATGTTTACTGGTTTCACAAATACCCCTGAAGTCTTCCCGATGTGCTTGGCAATGATAAAATTTATGGCGATATCATCACAGTTTTGCGTCTCATCTATCAAAGCATGGACGGCTGCAGGTTGCCTCTGAAAGAGTTCAAGGTATTTGCTATTGAAGAATGAGGCTCCTATCAGCACCATAGAGTACTGGTCACCATTTCCAAAGCCTGGCGTTTGCAGCTCAAAACCTCCATAACTGTAGATACCTGATGACGTAGACACATGCTTTCTAGGAACAAATCCTACAATTTGATCAGGAAATTGCTGAAAAGACAGAAAAAGAACAATTAAATGTGGCATTTCTTTAGAATAGACATGGCGAAAAAGGCAACGATTTATTACAGAGAGAATGAAACTGATTTGTCAATTTTATTTTATCCTGGCTTCTACATCTCAATTTCATCAAACTCCAGGCAACTTCATAAACTGATGTGCCAATAAGTTTACAAGACAAATCCCATCATAACCCAAATATTTGACAAAATTTCTAACCTCACAAATGTTCTCCTAATCCAAACATTATCTGATATTAATAAACCAAAGAGTCTGGTTCTTCAAAGTTTGCTGCAAGAGAAGTTGACTGTATGAATGCTACTTATTATAGAAGATAAGAAAATATAACGTGATTATTTTGAAAAACTGGTTTAATCTCTTAGGAGTATATAAAATTATGGATCTGAACATATGATTTTACTGTTTTTCCATGCTGATTTCAATGTTCTTGAAAGTCACTGTTGATTTTAAACAGTGCTATATTTTATTCTTTTTCAGCTTGGGTGTTTCCTTTTTTAAAATACGAGAATATATATAGGGGCTGGCCCAGTGGTGCAGCGGTTAAGTTCATACGTTCCGCTTCAGTGGCCTGGGGTTCCCCAGTTTGGATCCTGGGTGCAGACCTATGCACTGCTTGTCAAGCCATGCTGTGGCAGGCATCCCACATATAAAGTACAGGAAGATGTGCATGGATGTTAGCTCAGGGCTAGTCTTCCTCAGCAAAAAGAGGAGGATTGGCAGCGGATGCTAGCTCAGGGCTAATTTTCCTCAAAAAAAAAGAGAATATATATCTCATATATATGTGATGAGATGTATTAGGATCTTTGATGAAAGGGGAGTAACAAAATACTTTATAATATTAAGTTGAGAGTAACCAAAAATTAAACAAAAAATCAGCAAACAAAAGAAAATCAGTGCAGCATGAGAAAGAGGTAATAACTTACAGAATTAAAAAGTTTAGTTCAATCTCATAAATAATTTGTTTCACTCATTTACTGAACAGACACTAAACTAGGGACACACACACACAAATCACGCTGGGTTAAATGCCATTCAAAGAACTCAGTGTAGAGAGGGTACGATGCAGACATAGGAACAAGGAACTACCCATAATGTGAGATAGCTGTAAATGCAGTTGGGTAAATCTCCTGGGAGCACTGAGGACAGAGTGACAACTATGTTGCTGGGAGGCAAAGGGGAAGGTCAGGGGTTGAGGGATAAAGGCTGGGAGGCTTCATCTTGCTTGCCTCTATATCCCAAATCATCACATCAGTGCAGGGCACTGATGAGACTGAATCTTAGGAGTCAGATTATCTTGGGCAATGGATTGAAATTGTCCTTGATATTTTTACAAATAAAACCTAAAAGCATATTTATCCATCTTTAATTATGGTTCACCTGGATTGTTCTAATTAACCACAGTCATATGTCCTCTAACTCCTGACATTTTAGGTAAACTGATTTTTACCGGAAATAGGAATCTCACAGCTAGGGTACCACATTAGAACTTTCTGCCTAAGAAGTTTTTATTTACAGGGCTGGAAAACTGCTGATATTTGGAAAACATTTGTGGATCAGTACACGAGGCATGTAGTTAAAAACTGAAGTTTTTAAAATGCTGATATCTGCAGAGTACTGTGACCACTTACCATTAATATCTAATGTTGCTATAACCCAGTTAGCTAATGGAAAGTTACTAAGTGCAAATTAGATCATTTATTGGGTAGCACAGTGTTGAATTATTTGATAGGACTTCCGAGTTTTTGTGTGCAGTTCTGGTTTCAGGTAATTGTAGTGCAACTTGTGAAAGCCAGTTACTATTACCACATATTCAACAGGAAAGAGCTGTTTTTATAGACTAGTGAGCAATTTATGCCTGTTTATCCCAGCTAGGATTTAGGGGAAAAAAAATGAAACCTCCACCACAATGGTGCATGTAGAATTACTATCATTATTATTCATTTCTAAACAACGGTCTCAGAATCAGAATTAAATTTTGTGGATGTCATAAACGCTTTCTTTTAAAGAAAGTTATACACAACATTAATATAGAAATGCACTTCTCATTTGAAACACATGTCTGTGACCTTGTGGAAAATATCTCTGGATTCTAGTCTTTGCTATAACATATACCAGATCATTTCCTTGTTGTTCTCTGGCAGGTGGTTCTAGCTCTTCTCCCCAGTATACCAAATATACATCAAATATACACAAAAGAGACCATAACTTTCAGGTTGGCTTAACTGAGTACAGGAAATCTTGATTACCCCCAAACAAATTCATCCATCTTTTAGATAAATATTGTCTACACTGTTTTGGGTGAGTCCCACATTCAACCATGCTGTCTTGTTAAACGCTAGATAAGATAGTACATTGGTGATTTCATAAAGAATACAGCAATATTACCTGCCAAACTGAGAAAGCGAAAACCAGGTCTTGGGCACTAATTAGCATGTCATCGTCGACCATTAAGACTGCTGAAATGAAAGGAAAAAAATTTAAATCCAACAGTTTGGAAATGAAAACATTGTAAGATACAATGGTGTCTATATAGATCATTTAAATGAAGTATTTTTCTAACAAAAATAGTAAATAAGAAATATATTCTTGGAGAGATTTGTCTAGCAGAAAAAGTTTTTATTTGAATCGTAATTTATGTTATAACTGCCTGAGGGGAAAATCATCATGTAGTTATCATCCATTATCTTAGAAACTAATGAACCTAAAAATAAATAAAACGAAGATTCTTTTAAGCAAATTACAACCTCTCGAAACTGCTATGAATGGGAGGAAAAAGGAGGTGGCAAGAAATACATCAGGCATAAGTTAAATGGCATTTTACTACCTTCTGTAGATGCAATAACACATAATTATAGCATATCTTCTTCCAGAATATTAACCTTTTTGTCATTGTTGTAAGATGTATGTGATTTCTTCCCCAGGAAACTGCTTCTTGACATCTGGGAAATTGCCCCTTAAGTTTTTCAAAGTGCTTTCTTATGATTAAATTTCCCTGTTTTCTCCAGACACTTAGGCCAAGTAGAAGGGCCAGAAATCCACATACCCGCCCCCAGCTCTGGTTAGCTGCAGCCCTGCCAGGCTAAGAACCCAGTTGCAACTCACCACTGGTTTCCAGCTCAGGAAAGACCTGGAGTCGATTTCTCATCCTGTTTGTTGTCTGTAGTTTGAAGATCACAGGGACAGGGTGAGGCCCCAGAGAATTCCATAACTCATCTGGTCCTTTCTCCCCAATGTTGTTCCACACCACAATCACCTTGTGCAGATGTGGTACTGCCTGATAATGATTTAAAAGTCTCAACAGTAGATCCGTTCTGTTGTATGTCTGCATTATGAGGGTAAAGGAATCTAGGGTGGACTTGCTCTGGGATTTTATTTCCCGTCGTAAAGCAAGCATCTTGTCTTCTTTGATATTAGGAAGTAGAGTGGTCAGAGCACCAGCTACCAGCAGTAACACAAGGATGACTACCAAAGAGAAACGGAGCACTCGAATCCCCATCACTCTTCCAGGAAGTTTGCAGATGTGGCAACACCTGGAGTAGGAATGGAAATAAAATATAGAATGTTAGCATTCTTACTAGTCATCATATTTTGTTTCTGCTTGTTTTAATGAGAGAGGTTAACCTCATTTTAGTTGATTCAAATGCAGTTCTCCCTGCCTCTTTGAGAGGGTGATTTGGCTTAAGATAATAAGGACAGGGAATCAAGCTTCCCTTCTGGGCCTGCTTGCTTTGCGGTTGCAGGCAAAAGATCTACACACCAAACAGGAAGAACTAAGCAGTGCATTTTAAAATTTGCCTTCATTTTACTACTAAAAATTTGGACCTGAGATTACATTTTCAAATGGGATCTTACTTCTCTTAGTAGTCTACTAATTTTTTTAACAGCTTTATTGAGATACCATTGACATATACAAATCATATATATTTAAGGTATACAACTTGATGTTTTGATATACATATACTGTATTATACTAACTTTAATCTTACTTTTTGGTAGCAAACTCTTTTCTAAATGAAATCATATGCAGGATCTTAATCTACGAAGCAGACAATAATGGCTGCAGCAGCAGCAAACACTTACAGTGGGTTTATTACTTATTAAGCCCTGTGCTATGTACTTTGCATGTCATAGTATGTACTTATTCCTTCAATAAATTAAATGAATTGTTACTGAACACTTACTGTGCCAGGTACTGTCTAGGTTCTGTGAATGTAGCAATGAAGAAGATAGACAAGGTGTCTAGTGTTAGTAGCAGAGGAGATAGTAGGGCAAGACAGATAACAAAGTAAGCAAACTCAAAGATAATTTGGGACAGTGGTAACGAAGAGAATAAATCAGAGTGACACATTAAGCAAGGGCCAGATGATGAGAGATCTTGTCAGCCTGAATAAGGAGTATGGATTTTATTTTGAGATAGGAAGCCAGTGGAGCGTTTTGATCAGGGGAGTAACAGGATCTAGTTTACCTTTTACTATTATTATTCCCATTTAATAGTTTGGATGCGTATAGAGGTTCAATAACTTTCTCTAGATTTCTAAACAACCTAAGTAATGGCGTTAGGATTTACATCCAGGAAAATCTGCTGCTAGAGCCCAGGCTATTCATCATTATGGGTTCGGGAGTGTACAGCCTTCGATTCAAATCCAGGTTGAACTGAGGTAGGGCTCCTGAGCTTCCAACATACCCTCTCTCACAGTATGTAAGGACCACAAGGCATTGTAACAGCTACGTACTCTCCTATTCCTCACTATGCCTGAAGGACCCGCTGGAGATGGCTACAGAATAGTCACGAACAGATGAACGGCGAATAGAATAGAACTGATGAATGTGGCCTGCATATTCACTGCTCAAAATATTTCTGGCTAATCAAAACTCTCAGTCATATAGGGAAGGCAGGGTTAAATTTCACAGATGGTTTTACAGAGACCTAGAACTCTGATTTCCTGGCCTCCAATATAGTTTCATTAACACCTTGCTGTCTCCTTCTGGAGCACTGTTGGCTTTTAATTGTTGCTGTTTTTTCATCCTTCTGTTATTTCTGCTTCTGATTCCAGACTTGACTTACACCTCCAGAAGCTACCATTAGCTTTTTAGGTATGTCCTTATTTTGTATTTGCGTAGCTGAGACTTCATATACATCTTAGCATACATCCTAGATCTATTCACCACTTTATTCAAGTACAAAAGCCAGAAATGAAGAAAGAGAATGTTCAAAAAAATTTACTTATGAAAAGACTGAAAACAAAAATCAAGTAGGAGTTTCTGAACAATATTTAAAGAACACCTTTAAGAAAAAATAGATCACTTAGAACCAGAAAGAATGAGATATTATTATTCTTAATGACTTTAATTGATTGACTCATAGCCTATTCTCTCTTACTATTTTTGATACAATTTCTCTTCTTAGGCTACAGTAAGCATATCCCCTCATCTATTTCTTAATACAAATACAATAAAGGTAGAGACGAGTTCTTACTGCTAACCACAGTCGTGGTATGTTAGCTGTACAGAGCCATGGTCACTGTTCTTTGTATAACTGCCTCTGTACGGTTTATTTTTGGTTCTCTCCATTTTCTTGGAAAAGCGCACTGCGTGTGTATATCAAGCTCTTGATTTCACACCTTGTGGTTTAAGTTCGGCATTTGCAGCTAGGCATGATTCCACAGGAAATCCTAAAACCGTAGTCTAAATCTTCCTAACAGATTAGATTCCAAATGAAATCTCACTTTACTTTCTAAATGATGGTGAATCAACCTTTTGTTTTTCATTGAAGAGACTTGACAGTGGTGGGGTTAAAAGTAACAATCACATTCTCATGGTCTTGTTTCACGTTGTGAGGTGTGTTTTCTAACTGCAGTTTCTCTATAGTTCAGCAAGGACACAGAGAGACCATATAGACCATGTTTAACATCTTCCCTTGAAGTTTACAAGAATGGGGAATGGAAAATTCCAAGGGGGCTAGGGGCATACACTCCAAGATGTGATAGTGTGCTGAGGCACGTGCAAGCAGAGGAGCTTATTCACAATGACAAGGCAATGGTCATTGTCATTCAGCAGCTTCACTTTTCAACAGCCCAGATTTGAAAAGTTTGTAGTAACCGTTCAAGGATATTCTCTCCTGGTCTTTCTCTGTAGCCTGTTGTGTTAAGAAAAGCAATTTTGTGTTTCCCCTTTTATCATGGCCTCACTCTAAGATACGAATAAAATGAATTATTTTTGAAGTAACCTCAGCTTTACCATGATTATTTTTCAAGGACAGTAATCTAAGGTTTTAGAGTACAATGGTCTCATCATATGCCCTCCTACTAAAACTACACATGTTCTTAATGTAGTCAACCGAAGACAAATCATTATGAATTAAAAATCTTGGTTCAAACGTCTTGAAAATCCTAACATTGAATCAAAAGCAGGTCTCATAAAAACATATTTTCAGTTCCACAAAAATGGCTACTTACAAGCACTCAGAGTAAAGAATCATCTGACAATTGTATTAAAGTATAGCCTGACTAAGATCTTTATGTTTCTTTTCTACAGCTGAGTAGGAATAGCATATTGTAAAACTTACATAGAATTGTTTCCAATAAGTCAGATAAAGAGAAATACTGTATGATCTCACTTATATGTGGAATATAAAAACAAACAAAAACAAAAAATGCACAAAAAACAAAGCTCACAGATACAGTTAACAGACTGGTGGTTGCCAGAGTTGGGGAGTATGGGTAGTGGGAAAAATGAGTGAAGGGGGCCAAAAGGTACAAAATTCCAGCTATAAAATAAATAAGTCATGGGGATGGAACGTATAGCATGGTGACTACAGTTAATACTGCATTGTATATTTGAAAGTTGCTAAGAGAGTAGATCCTAAAAGTTCTCATCACAAGGAAAAAAATCTTTTGTAACTATGTAAGGTGATGGATGTTAATCAGTCTTACTGTGGTGATCATTTTGCAATGTATACAAATATTGAATCATCACATTGTACACTTGAAATTAATATGTTATATGTCAATTATACCTCAATTAAAATTTTTAAGAGTGTTTCTAGTCTATAAAGCAGCACTGATAACTTACGACCTAACAGTTTTAGTCTAGAAAAAGTAATGAAGATTAATTACCATAGCCTACTATAAATATATATTGTCAAACACACTCCTGGGTGACTGCTTCACTTCTGTCTATACTTTTAAGTAGGAGTTTATCCCTGTACCCATCACAGAAATTTCCTCTTTCAGATAGCTTCTAATCCCCTATTTTACCAGTATCAAATGTGTTTTAGGAGACATGAATAATTGATATCTTTAGAAACAGTGTAAATATTTCATGTGATATTTATTAAATAACACAGTCCAATAAAATTATGCAAAATTTTTAGTCTGTAAAGAAAAGCAAGAACAAGAACTTTACAGACTGCAGTGCAAGTGGCACCTCTGTACTCTGAGGCTCGGTGAAGTGTGGAACTCTACTGTAGGCTTAGAAACAGCTTCAGAACCGTTTGGAGAGTACTGACGAATAGTTTGGAGAAGAAAGATGAACAGTTTAGAGAGTAAGGATGACTTCATGGCTATTTGGATTTCATAGCTTATAGCTTTTTTCTCTTCTTTCTCTAGAGAAAGAACCTCTCACCTAATTCACAACTTTGAGCTTTGAGCAGGAGATAAGAGGAAGAACACATCTGGACGACCTACACCTTACTTGGAAAGAACCAAGAAGTAAATGGAGCCACCTGCCGGATCTCTTGCCCTCAATTCCTAAACCTTCCTCTTAGGTTTCGTTTTTTCCTTATTTCTTTTTAAAATTATGTCTATATCTTTACTGGCAGCTTGCCTCATTCCAAAAAGAATCTGACAGCTCTTAGCTAATTCCCTTTCTGCCTTTCTCCTATCTATGACTACATAACATTAAATATGACTGATTAACAGTATATGTCAGCAAGACAAAATAAAAATGCTTCCTCTTCTTCTAATCCTCTGAAAAATCAAAGATCCTCCCCAACGATTTTTTTTGCAGATATGTTAACTTATTAGTTCTTCATAGGTAGAGAGTACATCCTTTCAGTTATTTTCATATTGTTATTCTAGCATCTTCTACACCAGGGGTTTTCAAGTGGGGATGATTTTGCTCCCCAGGGGATATGTGGCAAAGTCTGGAGACATCTTTGTTTGTTGGGACTGGAGAGGAGATGCTATTACTCTCTAGTGGGCAGACGTCAGGGTTGCTGCTAAACATCCTACAACGGCCAGGGCAGCCCCCACAGAAAGAATTATCCAGCCTAACATGCCAATAATGCTGAGATTGAGAAACCCTGCACTACATACACTCTGTCTAAAAAGACATACTTCAACAGGATGGGGGAAGGACTGCTAGCCAGATGGCCTCTGAAAACCTCCCTGCCATTTATTATACTCAAACAGTGAGGGATAAAGCGATGTCTCCAAAACTGCCCCAATATTTATACGCCTTATTGTACAAACACACAAACTCAGAGAGCTAAAAGAGACCGCAGAGCTTTGCTAAGCCAAGTTCCTTGTTTCATAGATAAAGAACTCAAGGTCCAGGCATAAGGAACTTGCCTAAGCTCATGCAGCTAACCAGCAACAGAGCGGGGGCAAGAATCCACATCTCCTAAAGGCACAGTCCATGACTCTTTCTACTGTGTTATGATAAATTCTGCAAGGATGTGTCAAAATATTAGTTCACAAGACTGTCACTAAGGTACTTGTAAGATAATATAAATATCCATACTTGGTATGTTGAGTTTTTTTTTTTAACAACTTTATTAAGATTTATTTCACATTCCATAAATTTCACCGATTTAAAGTATGCAGTTCAGTGGCTTTTAGTATATTCCTAGAATTGTGCAACCATCACCACAATCTAATTTTAAGACATTTTCAACACCCCAAAAAGAAACCCCAGATCCATCTTCATTCATAGGCACTAGTCATTCCCATCTCCCCAACCTCCACCCCAGCAGTAGGCAACCACTAATCTACTTTCTGTCTCCATAGATTTGTCTATTCTGGACATTTGATATAAATGGAATCATACAATATGTGGTCTTTGTGTCTGGCTTTTTTCACTTAGTATAATGGGTTCACCCATGTCAGAGTATATATCAGCACCTCATTCTGCTTTTTACTGCCAAGTGACATCCCATTGTAAAGATATACAACTGTTTTTTATCTGTTCATCAGTTGCTGGACATTCAGGTTGTTTCCACACTTTGGTATTATGAATAATGCGGCTATGAACATCCATGTACAAGTTTTACATATGTTTTCATTTCTCTTGGGTATATACAGGAGTGGAATTGCTAGGTCATTATATCATAATTTTTAAATATCTGAGAATTGAAGTAGGCTTTGGAAGAGGATTATTTGAAATTTTAAGAAATTTTCTTAAAAGGGGACATATGATACAGCAAGCAAGTAAATAATACGTAGTCTGTGAAGCAACAGTTACAAATTCTCTAATGCATGTCTTTAAATGGACCTGACAACTGGAATTTTCAAAGACCTGTTATTCAGTTATTTACTACATCATCTATCAAAGTTCCCTTGAAGGGACACTGTTGAATGAAGAATTCTTTTCCCAGGGCTGGTTCCTTCAGACTGAAAAAGCAATAATTATCCAGACAGAAGCTTGAAAACAAATATGCCAGAGCATAGCATGAACAAAGATTAGTTATGTCCTCTGACTCATAAGGTAGAAAAGCAGTGACATTGTACATTGAGAAGCTGTCATTTTTTTTTTGATGCCACAGATGGTGGAAGCACAATAACTATTCTGCCATTTCACTATGAGATTTGCCTCATAATGTAGATTGTTTTCTCCTCCGTCTCGTCCTCCAAAATAGGTACTTGCCTAAAAACTGATGATTATAGAATATAGATGCTCAGAAAAGGGCCCTCAGCTGCCAAGAGATAAAAATCACTCCAAGGTGGAACGCAGAGGATAATTCAGAACCTGGGCTTTTCTTCTATAAACATGCAAGAAGAGTGGAAAGAGACAGCTATACAACGGATGAGCAGTGTCTGGCCAGGTTCATGGTATGATGACGATAGACATTGTTCAAACTGAGGCAAAGGGACATGTGGTGCCAAATCCCAAAAGGACTTTCCTCCTCTCTACCTGCAGCCAGCGTGCTGATCCATGACCCCATGTGTTTACACCCCCTGTGTGGCTATTTCCTCTACTTACAGAGCCCTTTCCTCTCTCCAGCTGACAAATTCCTACTTCCGGAATATCTTTCAAATATCCCCTCCCCTGTGAATGTTTCTCTCACTCCTCTCCACCCTCAGGGCTCTTGGGAACCGGGCGCATAGTGCTACCAGACCTTGTTTCCAGATATTATGACTATTAACTGTGCCTCCAGCTCCTTTTTGAGTCTGACTGCATCTTGAGGACTGCCAGCCTTTGTAATCCAGAACTCTGCCTGGCCCGGTTTTTGAGGAAGTGCTCACAACACTTTGTGGTTGAATGGAATGAGGGAATCTATGTTTTAAATTGTCTTAAACTTCACAATGGATGAGAACTACCTGAAACTTTAACAGAGTAAACTCAAATTAAATGTAAATTAGGGCCCAATTAAGACTAGACAGTATCCAAGATACCCTTCCCTCCATAAAAGACCTGGGTTATCACCCATCTGGTGACTAGGAGAGCAAGTCATGAAATGTTGCCTCAAGCACAGGCCACAAGAGCCATCTTTCTACTTCTAGTTCTGCAGCCAAGCTACTCGATTAAAAAAAAGATGTCCCAGAATTCTGATTTTTTCTTTCACATCTTTTCAAAGATATTCTGTATTAAAATACCTTTGATCATCTCTGTTTCTATGGAAGCTCTTGGGGAATGAGCTGATTTTCCTTGGGGGAAAATCACCATTTGTTAGATGATATCATCCTTGTGAACTTCCCCAAACTTCTAGAAGGTAATATTAACCAGAAGCTATATTACTTAATCCAGCAGGCAGCATATGCGATTTAAACAGACAGACAATAAAGCCTTACCTAGTTGAGAAATGAAAATATAGTTTGGGTTCAGAAACTAACAAAACCCTATAGACTTCAGGACAATTGGCAGAAAAAGAACTGGCCCAAGTCAGTTTATTACTGCCCATAGTAAGTCTCTTCCATTAAAATTCTAAGCAGCATAAACTAGAATTCACTCCATTGCAAAATACAGAATGCCAGAAATAGTACATGAAAGATTACTTTTCTTCACGAGTCTTTTCCAGGTGTTATACAGTATTCTTGGAAGCATTTTTGCCTTTAGTATTTTCGCCATATTCAGGAAATACATCCTTTTCACTGTTATTTTGGAAGTGTCATACAGCTTTTCTCATTTTCTGCCAATGCTATCCTCTCCTTCTTAAATGATTTCCCCTCACTTTTCCTCCCATCTGTTCTTATAAGGTTCTTCTTAACTCCCATTACTTTTTTCACAAGTCTAAATACATCAAAATAAGTTAAGTTATTTTGTGTTAATAATAGTATTTATTTAGGAACAGGAAAGGCAGGATTAGGAATAGAATTATAATAATGATGACGATAATAAATAAAAAGGTCCACTTGGTATCACAGATTCATCTTTTAATCTTGCTATGTTTATGACCAACTGTACAGTGATATGAATGGATCATTTAGATGACTACAATCTGGATCAGCTGTGACATGGACAGGCTATTAGGGTTAAACTGATTCATCTTTTCCATTGACAGTATAACTGGCTACTTGTATATGATCATTGATAGTCAATCTAAATCCTGTCATTTAGAAGGCTTAGTCCTGCCCTTACTGCATTTTGAGACTATAGTTCTGAAACAGAATTGCTAAAATATATTGATAAATAGATACATTTACTTCAGTATCAAACTTGAATAGATAGATGCTGCCGCCAACAGGTCACTTCTCACTGCAAGCTGTAAGGAAAGAATTTCTGTACTGGTTACATTAAAGATCAAGTCCTCTTGGTGGCAGTCAGGTTGAGCAAGCCATTCCTTTATAGGTAAATCAGGTTAGCGTGAACAACAAGGGCAGCATTTAAAACAGTAACAGCAGACACTAAGTACCTGTGTCTCCACTTCCTTTCCCAATCCCAGACTGTTACCCACAGCAAAGGCTGCCCATCGGGCCTGGCATTATTTTCCCCCTCTTAAGCACGTATCAAAGCATCATATTTTTTCTCAATACTTCTCCAGCAGTTACTATCAAGTAACTTGTTTGCTTTATCACATTGATTTAAGAAGAAATAGCCTAAAAGTATTATGCATAAAGTCTTTTTTAAGCATTGCCTCCTTCAATCCCACCATTTATTACTGAGGCAGACAGTGAGGTCCTCTCTACCCTCAAAGGGCACAGGTCTGAATTATGCTAGTTGAAACTTCCTTCTAGCCTTGCACCTTTCTCCAGGAATTGCCAGTTAATTGCATCTATGATGATGATGATGATGATGATGATGTTTGGCGATGACCAATGCCATGGACATATATTAGGGCAGGAGTAGGAATGGCCTTATTCCTAAGAGGAACATCCATGACTTATAAGGATCCTAGGAGTCAAATACACCCTGAGAAGAAAGCCTAGAAATAGAAAAGCATTTTTAGCTCAGTAAAGTGCCATGCAAAATTAGTTCTAGAAATGGGTCAAAAAGAAACCAAGTACATCTGCAAATGTATTACTTTTACCATTCCAGGATACTGGAGCTTTTCATTTGAACTTCTTTCTGTTTTAGTCACAGGAAAATGAAGAGGAGATAAGATTGTTAGGTAATGGATCCCTGGAATAGTCTATGGAACCCTCTCTCTTCTACACAATCCTGGTTTTCAGCAATAAACTCACATTCCAAAATTGCTTCTCTAAGAGAAATAGATTTTATACATATGAATTATGATTTATAAATAGTTTTAGATATCAAACCTAACATGGAGGCAATCCCAATTCATACGAGCTTTATGACTTTATTACAGCAAGGTCAAAATATCCTTGTTAGATATCTGTCAGTCAGCAAACATCTACAGGTGCTTACCACGTGACCAGCACTGTCAGGCACTAGGGATGGTAATGAAGTGGCCACCCAGTTCCTGCCCTCACAGAGCTTAGTAATGGTAATGAAGTTGTCAGACCCCTTCTCCCCTTATGTTACATAACATCTCAAATCAGTAATGTTTTAAATCTTTAGAGAGAAGGGAATTAAAACATACCCACCCCATCTTGCAGATAGGATAGCCAAGATTGAGACTATTAAGTGAGTTTTCCTGAGCCACAGAAAGAGGGGTGGGTCAGAACAAACTCCCAACTCTCACACTTGAGCCACTTTGTATTTTCACTGTCTTTTGCACAGTCTCTATTTTCAGCTTTGTTCTAGTCTACCAGAATGTTTCACCTTTATAGGTATGGACTTTTATAGGTATGGACTACAATCTGGACTACTATTTCAATAGATCAGTACTTTCTAACAGATCTTGGCTCAAGTGAGAACTTTTACGTCCACGGAAACAAAAACACCTCCATAAGGAAATAATTTTCCTCAGATAAAAATAATGGTACTTCACCCATGTTCACAGCCGCATTATTCACAACAGCCAAAAGGTGGAAGCAACCCAAATGTCCACCGACAGATGAACGTATAAACAAAATGTGGCACAGGCATACACTGGAATATTATTCAGTCTTTAAAAGGAAGGAAATTCTGCTACATGCTACAACATGGATAAGCCTTGAGGACATTATGCTAAATGAAATAAGCCAGTCACAAAAGGACAAATACGATATGATTCCACTCACATGAGGCAGCTAGAGTAGTCAAACTGATAGAGACAGGGAGTAGAATGGTGGTTGTCAAGGGCTTAGTGGAGGGGAAATGGGAAGTTATTGTTTAATGGCTACAGTTTCAGTTTTTTGCAAGATGAAAAGTTATGGAGATTGGTTGCTCAACAATATGAATGTACTTAACATTACTCAACTGTGCGTTTAAAAATGGCTAAGATAGTGACCATTGTATTATGCATATTCTACTACAGTTTTTGAAAAGCCAAAAAAAATACTGATACTTACCTCATAATGGTAAAGTTTTAATTTTTAAAAAAATTTTCCTTATGGCTTCAGTAACTGATAGGTTCAGGCTCTCTTGGCACTATGAAGGGAAATCAAAGAATTTTCTGTGATGTTTTTGTCAATCAGCAGGAAATTTTTAAAAAACGCTTTTAAGCCATTGTCCATAGGCTTTGAATTATTTTTAGAAATTAAAATTTGCTATTCTGTGTTCTAAAAATTACATTTAGGCAATGAGATAATGTCTTCCTGTGAGGCTAACACTGCAACACTTTTGTTTTCATCTTTGTCTTAAGTATCCAAAAGTAGAATAAACTCATTATCCCGATAATCTAATGTGTTTACACATTTGAAACCAGAACACATGTCATGGAGCAAGACTTCTGAACACATTAGCAATTTGCATTTGTATTCAACTTCCAGATTTTGAAGGATCTGTAGTTTTATCTACCATCACAGCTCCTTTTTTCACTAACGGTTCATAGAGCATTCAATCTGAAGCATCTAAAAAAAAACCACAGGGTCTACAACAGCGTTGCAGATAAACGCCAGGGTTGGTTACTGAGGAATGACAGATGGCATCCCTCCTATTACTTACTGACTATTGCTGGAACCTCAGCTAGAGATGAGCTTCTGCCCTTAATTCTCTCCGCTGTCATTTCTCACAATCCTCAATCACATGTCTGAGAAGCTGGGGTGTTTTTTCCCCCATATAGTCTGCATAATTAATCAAATGCAATTAATTAGTAGGAGATGATCTAAACAAATATTAGGAAGCTCTGGGTAGAAATCCATTTTATGATCTTACAAACCCATTTAACCTTGTATTATATGAAGGAATTAAGAATTGACTGAAGACTTTCAAGATACTGCCTCAGTAATGACCACCTGAATAGGGCTGAAGAATCATTTTTGATTTTCCAAAATCATGTTCTTTCATGATACAAGTTATTAAAGGGGCAAAAGGATGGCTTTGCATATATCGAAAGACTCATTGAGTGGCAGTTGTCCCTCCTCACTACACAGCAGCATCCCTTGTGTGCATCTTAAACATCGCACAGTTCTAAAATCCTGATTTGCCCTCTCATCTGCCCTTCCTCATGCTGCTTCTCCCCCTAAAATTCCTCCAGGGAAAGAACTTGGACTTATTAAGCTTTGTAACCTACTTCCCTTCGACCACTCCATGCCCAGCACAAGAGCCTAGCACATAATAGACACTCACTAAATGACAGTTGAATGAATGAAAGAAGCTAACCTTAACTTTGATATGACAACATATATTGATTAGCATATATGGGACAAATATTATTTCAAGAGGACAAAATAAGTGAGTCAAACATTTTCCTCTCATAGAACTTTTCCTATTTAAATAGCGTCCAATTTATACTTCCAATAAAATGCCTCTAGTATTGAAGTTGGTAATTATGCCACCTGAGACTAAAAGATGTGCAGTGGAATTGCCACTTTTTCAAAGGAGAAGGCCCTCAGGGAAATATCTATCTTAATCTTTGGAGGTGGGGAGTGGGGGAATTTGGGAGTCCCAGAAAACCAATATAACTGAAATTAACTTCAATTTGTCCAACTTATTTCAAAACTATTTGAAAAAGGGCACTGCAGATTTCTCCATAAACCAGCTGAGCAATTTCTCATTTGTAACAATATAGGATAAAACGCAGAATTTATTTTTTAAAAGCAGAATAGCAAAATACAGGCTCAAATTGCAGCTGACCTTGATGAGTTAAGAGAACGCTGGAAATCAGTTGCTGAAATTTGGTTATTTCTATATATCCTCTCCCCCTCTAAGTTACATCATATTGAAATAATGCAGTTTTGGAGAAAAATCCAATTGCCATGGAAATATTTATCTTTAACCTAGTCTGCACCCACTTAATGCTTCCCCAGCAGTGCAGTAGAGTAAAAATCAAAGTCTATGGCTAATATAAAAGCTTCCTAAAAAATATAATATTACTAATTGAAAATATTTCTACGTTTAGGTTAAAACAATGAAATAGACGCCAAGAAAGGAAAAGACAAGGTACTCTTTCCAGAACTTAATTTCTGGAATCTAGCTGTTTTTACACAGCAGCTTTAATTAACATGAACATTTTAAAAAATTGTAGAATAAGTAAATTATATGTTCATAAATAAAACCACAGAATCCTTACCCCACACACGCACAAAGTTCCCAGAACTAGAGCAAAACATGGATATATCCTCATGGTAAAAATTTTTTAACACGAGAGCATTTTGCTATTTCCTTACCTCGAGCGCAGAAGATTGCAGTGGGGCCAGTCGATTTATTTGCTTGCAGCCCGGTTATCATAAAACGGAAGGGACGTCTCGCTTGCTCATTTTTTGTTTTTTTCTAAACCCAGCAGCGTGCATTCAGCCGACCTCATTCGTTGGATTAATAACCTGGAAAAAAAAAAAAAAAACCGCCCGCAAAGTGAGCGCCTGAAGCAGGGGACAGTCCCCGGGTGGCCGCCCCTCCTTTTCGGTGACGCTCCACTTCCTGTTAGACTAGAAGGCAGTTCCCAAGAAGCTCGGTTTTGTAGTTTCTAGCCCACCTCCAAAAGCGAGTCCTCATTTTCCCCATTTCTTCTCCAGAGAAATAACTTTTAACCGTTCAGGTGATGGACTACCTGACCTTACCCAAATAGTTTCCTGGAAAGGCGCCCGAAGAAGAGTTCCAGCCACCGTGGATGCCCGGGACAGGCCCGCCGGGCTCGGTCCCTGCTCTCCGCACGCCCTCGCGTCCCACCCCCGCGCCAGCCTCTCCGGCGCTTCCCTGAAACAGGCAGTGAGGTTCCGACAAGAGTTACAGCTGCGGCTGAGGCCCCCGCAATGACCTGGAAGTGAAGGGGACGTGCACGAGTTTGGGGGTATCAGCGGACTGAGATCGACAGGGAAGCAATGCCTTAAAGAAACGTCAATTCCAACACGATCTCGTGGGAGCTCCCTTAGAAGGGCTTCTTTTCAATACATTTAACATTCTTTCGGAAGACATTTATTGGTTGCCTCCTGCGTGGCCGTACGGAAGGGCCAGGCGCCGGTTTCGGGGTCGGGGTGGGGTGGATTACTAGGATTTGAACGCCCGTAGAGTTCACCCAGCAAAACCATCACTTGGGCTTCCTGCAAACTGGCGGCAGGACAACCCGCCGCCGCAGGGATTCTTAAGCACTGCTACCTATAGCACTGGAATTTCACGCTAGTAGAGGAAATGGCGAAAGGACAGGCGCTGGGCGCTGGCGCATCCGGCAACAACAGTGGTATGCGGTCGGGGTGGGCCCGACCGGGCTCTCAACCTCTCAACCAGCCCAGTCTGCAGGTCGCCACCTCAGGATTTTCTTCGAGTCCAGGCGGCGGGACACCATCGCAAGTAGGTCCCTTAGACCGCCCAGTAGTTGCCACCTCCTCCCGCCCCCACAACTTCTGCCCCGCCCCCGCCGTAAGCCCCGCCCCTTAAGAGCAAGCCCGGCTCTCGGCCCCGCCTTCTTCTTTTCCCGTCCCAGGACGCGTTGCGCGGTCCGGGCCGGAAGTCGGCGAGTTCCCGGGCGTGTGTCGGAGTCTGTGTCTGGAAGAGGCGCGCGGCCCGGGACAAGCGCTAGGAATTCCCATCTGAGGCGTCGCCACTGTCACTACCCTCACCCACGGAGCCACTTATAGAG